>NW_012026889.1:342787-343389 GCF_000956235.1 Wasmannia auropunctata
GAAAACTCATTGAATCGAAATTGACATCGAAAATCAGACCATTTCGATCAAATTGTTTTAACATCAAAAAATACTTGTTTCCAAGTTACCAATGTCCAAAACCCAAAATTAGTCTAAAATTAAAAGTTAATCATGCATATATACCCAGTGAGAAATAATTGGTCGAAAATACGTCGAATCGACATCGAATCGACCCAAAGAACAGAAAAGTCAAAATAATATCAATTTAACGTTAAATTGACCGAATTTACGTCATTTTTTACATTATAAAATCTAGATTTCTAATCTAGATTTCAAATGACTAAAGAATGACTTTATATTGATTTTTCTTTATAGTGTCGATTTTTTTTATTTAAAAAAAATGTGAATGTTTCTCGATTGTATATATATGTATATATGGCAAGTATTTATTTTTAATTCCCTTATTTCAAATGCCATTTCGCATATACAAAATTAAGTTTTAGTAAAAATTGTAACTTCATATTTGTTAATATTTTATATATGCAAACTTTATATTTATAAACAAAATATATCTTAACTAATACATATTCCATCTTTTTGACATCTATTAAAAAAATTTATACCATTGGTATACTTTTATA
>NW_012026889.1:343793-452585 GCF_000956235.1 Wasmannia auropunctata
TGACCAATCGATTGGTAATATTAAATTTTCCAAAAAAAAAAAACGTAATTGTTTTCAAATTTCGTGTTAAACAAAACCATTCAAAAGAGAGGTGTTCTTTACGGGTTAATTTCATTCTGCGCGCGAGAGATAACGATCGTATGTATACACCATAATATTTTTACTCGACGCGATCTGCAATCGCCTAACGTGATGGCGCGTATCAGTTACTTCTCGCCAAATTAAAAAAGCGATTTACGACTAGAAAGTCGTTTGAAGTTAGATAAGCAACAAGATCATAGCAATCATAGCTCTTTGATACCGTGATTATCCTCAATTACCTTCTTTTATGCCAACTTCTAGTTAGAAATCTTTTGGAATTAAATACGTCTTCTGATTGGAGAGATAATAATTAAAAGTTCAATCTTGGGAATATTTTACGAGTTATTTTTTTTCTCTTGAATCTAGGATTCTAGATTTTATAGTACATATAGCATGATATTATAACGGATGCGAGAAAAAAAATATCCAATCTCAACGTAAACATTTGTTTCGCCAGGAATGACGATTTCGACCTAAGGAAGGCAGTAGAGAGGTTGGTGCTTTAGGCCATTCGATTCGTGTGATAGAGTAGCTCCCCCTTTTTTCTTTCCTTTAGACTTTAGACTAGTTATTTGTTCTTCGCCCACGTACACATGTGTAAGATGCCGTTGATCCTCATTTAGCCATTTATAGATCAGAAAGCCACACCTTTGTTAATCGAATCGCTTTTTTTCGATTGTTATCAATCAGCCTTATCAAGTTTATTGATTTTATATCTAATTTTACATTCTAGAACTTTCCACTCGTACCATTAACAGATGTTAAACTAACTGTAAATTGTGAATTGTTATATGTATATTTGCGATGAAATTTTTATAAAAAGTTAAAAAATGAAAGCACACAATAATTTTTTCTCTCGGCGAATGAAAAAAAAAGATATAAATTCGTGTTAAGTAATTTTCTGCGCGATATTTTGTAACAACGGAAGATATGATTTTGAAACTCGAGAGCAGTATATGCACGCTATGATGTAATCAATCGTATGACGATTGCGCAACGACGGAATTTTAATCCTATACAAATAAGATAGCTATCACCTTATCAATAATTTGATGACGGACATCCTGTTCCCTTCCAAATCAAGTTATTATCTTTATTAAGCTTCCGAATGAAGGCTGATTGAATGGCAGCCATTTACAAATATGCTCGAGAACTTATTACCGATCTGTATACCGTCCCTGAGCGTAACAATTGACCAACAAAAAAACCGGACGTGTTGCGTGACGAATATATAATTACATAAGTGCTCTCGCGGTTCATTAGCGGAAGATTGCTATCTGTCACGTCACCATATAATATTTATAAATCGTGCACTGCACGTTTCCTGTTATTCGACTTATCGATCTCGACTAAGTCTTGGCAAATACACCGCCCCTATCGATTGCATCCGTGGTCTCGTTTGTCATTGAGAGAGCTTTTGAGCTTTCGCATAACGCGTCGCATCGCGCGACAATTCAACAATTGAGCCTTATCAATGCAACTTCTCGATCAGACGCAGCTGTTAATACTAACTCAAGACGGCGCCTCGTCCCGGCTGCCAATTGGCAGTCTGCCAAGCTTCTTTGGGACGGTTGAAATTTTTTAAGTGAAAGCAGCACGATCCGATGAATGGAGAGGGGCGCCTATTTATCTGCCCGATCGTACGAAATATATTTCCATACATGTATTTTCAAATTTAGTTCATTAATCGCGCCAGATGACAACGCTCGGCTATCGAACGGGGACAAAATGATAAAAATGATAATCGATTCACCAATAGAACATTCATCTATGCAATTATATCGCTTTCGTTCATTGTTATAGTTCGCGCATGTCAGAAAAACAGGCGCACGAACGTTCCTCCACAACTTCATTTTATTTATAAAAGTGAGATATTATAGTATCTCTTTCTGTTAAAATCATACATTTTTCTACACTTTTCATATTATGGTACGACAATGTAGTAAGCCATGTTAAAAGTTACTGCATGCAGTATGTTGTATGACATTTATGTTGCGACTAATAAGTCATAAGAACAGTATAGTGTACACTCACTCACTAAAAGGTTGCGACACTTTTTTTTTTATAGGTTTCTAATTTATATTTAATATACGTAATATATACTTTATAGATAACTAATATTTTGCAAATGCAATCACGATCTACTATCTTTAGTCTAAAAGCAATATAACACCAATCGTGGTCCGCATTTGCAAAATATTAATACGTTTTGAAACCTATAAAAAAGAAAGTGTCGCAACCTTTTAGTGAGCGAGTGTACATTATACTTATAAATTATTCATCGTCTTTTATTGTAAATTAGTAAAGCCTTCCCTCTGTAAACTTTTTTGCAAGAGCGCCATTCCTTTGAAAAGTGGAAGAAGAAGCAATTATCCGCTAAGTGCTAGGAGCTAAGTGTTAGAATAGCATGGAATGTGTTCAACCACAACGTTAGAATGTGTCAAACGTTATTCGAGTATGTACTTAATTATGCAAAATTGTGAACGTCTTGGACGCTTAAAAAAAGTCGCGAATTTTGATGTAAATACTATAGGAGAAAAGTGTGCAAAAGACGCATCAATGTAAATATTTAAGTTAAACAATATCATTTTATATTACACGTCATATTTCACGAGAACTTAAAGTTTAGCACGCAATGCTCCTGTTATGTAATTTCGTATCCGCGAAACGTCGTAAATCGATAAGGAAAACAGTTGCAAAAACTACGGGCGCATGTTGCGGTTGCAATTAAACTGGAAACCCGGCGGTACGGTGAACGCAAACAGAAACGCAACAGAAATGTAAATCATGCTCGATTTACACGCATCGATTAGCAGCACGCGGAATTATTAGCGAGATATTGGACGCAGGGGTAATTGATGAGATTTAGACACAGGAGTAATTAATGGCGTCATTACGGCATGCTCTCTGCACTGCCGCAAGTCGGATTTCCTATGAAAGCCCGTTTGTTGCCTGCAGATCCGCATGTTGCTTACCGATTACCATAATTAACAAGATTGTGCATGAAACGGGAAATGCAGAACGCATTTCTGCATGCGAATACAACCGAATTTTCTCTCTTCCTGCTCTCGGCTGTCTGTTTCCTCTCGCCTCTCTGTTTAACATCGCAAAGTTTTTCAGTATAAGAGACTTACGTCGCGGTAAGAAAAAAAAAAAGAAAATTTAACCAGGTTCCACCTCGCGTGCGAGTTGATTAACTTCGATTGGATGATTCCGGAGGTCTATTTTCAAGACACTGAGTTTATACGCACGAATTGGTTACAGAATAGTCGCCGAGGGCCGGAGCATCACGCCCGAGGCCGACGTAAACTTCCTGGCGCCGGTCACGCGAATGGACAAGCTCGTCTGCATTGGCCTCAACTACAGCGGACATTGTCAGGAGCAAGGTGTACCGACTCCGGAGAGTCCGGTGGTCTTTAACAAATTTCCCAGCAACATCATCGGGCCGCACGACAACATCCTGCTGCCGCAGATCTCCGATGTAAGTCGAACGGCGAAGAAAGGAGGAAAACACAATGGGTCGCGATTAGCAACGAAACACGCGGGATGCCCCCTTGAAGATCGTGTTGATTTCTCCTTGCGATCTGGAATCGTGTATTTTTAGTCCGTTCGGGATTACGTCACGACCCGTCCCCGCTTTCATTTTCGTTTCTATTCGTCCCGAGCCGTGGGCACGTCGCTCTATTGCGACAGCGCGGTTTCTCGCGGGGTCCGCAGCTTGAATACCGATCGGGTCGCGCTCGCGTGTCCAGTTGCTCCACGTGCCGTCGACGTTGGTTCATTATGTATACAGTTTGACCTTGACACTCTGAAGAAGTAGAACGCGACATGTGACGTTTATACAGAACGTCGCGGAAGTCGCGGGCGATCGCAGTCCGATTAAAGCGCGATCGGTATTTTTTTTTTTTAATGTCTACAGAAGATCGACTGGGAGGCGGAGCTGGCGATAGTGATCGGCAAGAGATGCAAAGGCCTGAATAAAGACGACGTCGAGGACTGTATCTTCGGTTACACAGTGGCGCAGGACATAACGGCGCGCGACTGGCAGAAGCGGAACGGCGGACAATTCCTGATTAGCAAAGCGATGGACACATTCTGTCCCCTCGGTCCGGTCGTGGTCGCCAAGGAGGCGATATGCGACATCAACAATCTGTCCGTGAGGACATGGGTGAACGGCAATCTGAAGCAGGACTGCAAAACCAGCGAGCTCATCTTCAAACCTCACGACATAGTCGCTTATCTTTCGCAGTTCGTATTTTACACGATGATCACGTTAATAATATAATTGAGGATACGCGTTAATATATATAGTATATTACAATATATTATATAATAACGTTAATTAATATTTCAGATTTATGACATTGTTACCAGGCGACGTGATTCTTACTGGCACACCGGCTGGTGTAGGATTCAGGCGTAATCCACCTGAATTTTTACAGGTATATCTTTATATTTAATAGAAATATATTTATATAATTTAATTATTGAATATATTTAATATATTTAATTATTGAATATATTTAATATATTTAATTATATATTATATATAAATATTTAAATATATTTAATAATTAAATTATAATATTTTTCGTTATGTGTATGACGCGTCGTCGGCGTATTCTACATTATTCGACTGCGTGTTTCAGCGTGGCGATGTACTTGAAACCGAAATCGAGAGTCTGGGACGTCTGAGAAACAAAGTGATCTAAGAGACGGAGCACACCTTTGCAAAGCGTTAACAGAACTTCGTGATCCTCAAAAGACTGGACCCATGTTTCTTCAGGGATAAACGCGATGACGTTGAACTAATCTAAGAGTTCGGAACCTGACCTCCAGATACAAGGATAACTACTCGAGCGATGCCAATAGTTTCAGCGCGATTGCGAATGTTGATGCCAGAGATAACATCGCCCCTCTTCAGGGTACAAACAGAAAACGGGACATTTACCATCGATAATACAGCAACGCTAATTTTCTATTTGTCACATACTTTACATACTTGTATAATTAAAGCAAGATTGTTTCTACTGTATATCTTTGTATCATCCTATCCCACGTAAGTTGAACAACAAAAATTGTACACGTTTTATTGATTTGAACGAAAGGAAAAATGTTTTTTTTTACCTCGATCGTGATATTTATTAATGCGCACTCAATTTATGCAAACTTAATTAAATTTTCAGATTTTCTAGTCCTCAGTCTAAAATACTTATTGTATTTTGTCATATTGTCCATTTAAAATGCATATTCTATCACAGTAAATGTATCAGCATATTTTTATATATGGTGATATAATTACAAATATATATTTGTAATTAGTACTTGTTTGCAAACAATACATTTTGTAAAAAATAAAATATGTTTAACATTTATTGACGTATAATGCATTATTTTTGTCGGTTTCACCAAATTAGCATAAATTGCAGTAGTACGTTTAAGTCATTGACTTACAATATACGCTAATCTCAATCTAAACATATAAACAAAATCCTAATGTACATTTATGCACGTTACGACTCTAACTGCATACTGCTATCTTGAACAAGTTTGTTATACTGTTCTGGAATTCCCATAAACATTTTTATCTTGGCTCGTATTTGCTTCCACGTTAATTGATAATGATTCTTCTTGTCTCTCGACATCGCCTGTACAGAAAACACGCAGATAATCAGCTACCTGTTTGGGGATAACGATGACATCATTTGCAAAATGATCTCACCTCGTAATCTTCGCCGTACTTCTTTATTAAATAAACAAAGAATTCTGCTTGTCCCTTCGGTAATCTGAGAAGTCGTTCTCTAGGAGCCTTCGCCTCGGCCTCCAACTTTTCCGCCACGTGACTTTTTGCCGCGGTCACATCCGTCCCCTCGTCCTCGCGATCCGAGGGATCCTCGTCTCCCGCAACTTTCCTTTTGGCCTCCTCCAACATCTCGTGCTTCACATTAGGAATTCGCACCGTCTCGTTCGCGTCGTATGCCAAACCCATTTCTTTCAAATTGACACGGCAAGACCTCGTGTTCTCCCATTCCTTCTTTATCTGATCGCTAAACGTCAAACGTAATCAATAAATTAATACAATAAGCGATACTAAAGGTACGCTATACTTATAAGCTTTAATGTTGTATTATTGTATTAAATGCGAGTTGCATTTTTAGGTTAGGAAATTTACCATGGGATATTCGGCTGTTTCCGCAACTTATTTCGCAGTCTCTTTCGATTTACGTTCTGATTGTACTTCTTCTTCTTCTTTAACTTTCTGACTCTTTTAATTTTCATTTTACTCGAGTTATTTTCTCAACGCACGTTGCGTATCTCACCAATCAACAATACGTTCCCAAAAACATCCGCGTAGCGGTCTACAAACTGTGAGTACGCTAGGATGAGATGGAGAAGTGTAGTAGGTCGGGTAGTTCCGGAAAATGATACTCCTCGCACAGTGCTGTAATCGATCGGGCATTTATCATACAGCACGCAGCGCCGTGATTTAAAACTCTGTATCTGACAATTCGGCGCGTACACGAAGAATTAAATATATAAATAAAAAAATAATTAAATATAATAATAATTTTATAACTAAATACATATGTATAATATGTAAAAAATTAAATGTAACATAAATTTAAACTGCACTACAAATTAAGCAATAAAAAATAATTGATTAAAGAGTAAATCAAGCGGTAAAATAGTAGTTTTAAATTAATAGTTTTACTTCAATTAATAAAGATACGCGAAAAATGTTCAGATATTAACATGCGTTTTAAATTCTAATAATGTTTAAATTAAAATAAAATTCAAATTCAAATAAAAGACTTCCGTTTGTCTTTTTTTGTATCATTAAGCGAGGCTTATGCGCATCATTCAAAATGTTTTTTATATACGGCAATGTTCCGGCATTTCCTATTCGCTAATTAAATTAATAATTCTAACTTTATTACATATAAAAATTATTAAAGTATTAAAAAAATATATAATAAGATTGCGCAAAATTCAAAACTAAATCGTAAGTACGTTTTTTATTTCTTTCTCGATAAACGCATTTTATTTGCGCTAAAAATTAATTTTTTTACAGTAACAATTGAAGAGGCACAGAAAGAGTATATTTTAATTTTTACTTTTTACTCTCACGTGAAGTACCAAGCAACCAAAATGCAGGCAGACATTCTTAAATTTCAGTCCGTAATTGTAAATCTCAAATGGAAAATCCTGATACGGACGTTATAAAATGAACGAAAATTCAATCGGAAGAAGCCAAATGGAGGAAACGCAAAAATGTCCGATGGAGGAAGAAGAAACGTCGAGCGGAAAAATGACAGAGAACAATGAGGAGAAACCAACCACCGGACACAATCCTCCGAGGCCGTACTTGACGCGAGGCCGAGGGAAGGAACCCTCGCGGAAATTCGATCCCTCGAGATAGAATGAAACCCCCCCGAGGACCCGAGTGGGAGGGGGTAGTCGAGTGAGTGTGCACATCGGAGTTTTCGATAACTATTATCAATCGACGCGAGATATCCGTGATAAAGACGCGTGTGTATGTAAGTGCTCGCTTGTCACCGGGACAAGGCGGTCGCGTGATCGTGAGGTGTCAGTGTATTTCCGACAATCCCGTTGTGAATCGCGATGCCCGTGTCTCTCTCCCTTGCTCTCTCCCCCTATCTCACGCGCGTTCCGCGTGACACTTCCGGAATCGGAATCGGAATCCGCTCTTTCGCGCCGTTCCCTTTTTATTAGTCGCCTCGGTACTCCTGATTGTGTGTTCTCTCGACGTTGACTCCTCGAGCGTTCGCGCGTTCGATTTGTGCTCGACGGAGCTCGAGGAGAGACAAAGGAACGATGCGCATCCGGCGCGAATGCGAGACGCGGACGGGCTACAAAATCTACAGACGTCGACAGACCTAGATTCGGCAATAGTTGCTCCGCGTATGAGCAGCTCGCACGTAAATATTTTCCTTCGGCGATCGCCGTATTGCATGTACGCAACATAGGTACCGCCGATAGAATTCCTGGAGTGCTCGGCGAGATGTCGCGTACGATAACCGCTTTAAAAATTATTCGCGATATGGAATCTAAATAGTTTTAAAACTAATACGTTACGTCTCCGATAAACACTACGGCTCGATTATAATTACCGTAATCTTCGAATGATCTTCCGCGCCTCTCGAAATAACAGATAATAGCAGATAAACGGCAAATTACAGTTGACGTCACACACGTACGCTATTTACGAGATCTGCAAAAAAGTAACAAAATAAAAAACCAGAAGCAGTTGACAGACGCGTCCGCTCGGTAAAGTTTCATTTTCGAAGTCAATAATTCGAAATGGTTCCTTCCTCCTCACTTAAACTCAATCTAAAGTCTTTAATTTTTATTCCGAAGTGCATTCCCTGATTTCAAAGGCGAGAAAAGTAATCATTTTACAAATTAAATTTCTCACCAATTTCATTGGCAAGCTTCACTTGCCTCGATCTATTGTTCGTATATAGTTGTATTGTAATAAGATATATTATGTACGATCGTACGAGACAAGGCGGGTAACACAGCGAAATAATGTATTCACGTAATTCGTTAGGGGATAATTCGCTTGGTGAAGCGATATCCTTCGCTGAACCGGAAGGAAGCGGCAAGTGAAACAGCTGGCGATACGGTCGGACGAACCCGATATAGGGAGCCTGAGTGAGCGCAGCGCGAATGTGTCGCGCGTGAATGAATCGCAAGGACCGCGGCGCGAGATTGCAAGACGATGAAATAGTGATCTTATGAATCAGGATCCTGCACATGGTGGGGCCGCTTCTCGCGATGATAAAGATATTTATCGGGTGATCGTGATCGTGACGTTGGTGACGCGTCGTTGGGGACGACGATGCTTCGCGACTTTCGATCCGGCGGCGCGACGATCTGATCCGAGGTCGCCTTGCGATCCGTACTCATGGGTCCCCGCAGGATCGTCACACTGACGATCTTATGGCTTATGATGTGTCAAACCGAGGGCAAAGTTACGTGTCGCGAGGTGCAGCTGCATCGCGACTGCGAGGCGCTGTGCAGCACGAGCCGCGACGGCGTTGTCTCTTGCGAGCTGAGGGTCGCCGTTCTCCTGCCGGCGGACCCGAGATACGATATCTCTCTGCCTAAGGTCCTCCCGGTCCTCGGTAAGGGGCTACTCCGGGCATCTGTCGGGTAAAGCATGCTGAGATCGACAAATACGCGGAGCTGAATGAAATCGAGTTTCGAGTCACGCGGCGCGTCACCTGCACTGCAAATTCAGCTTTCTTCGGATCTGAATACTGAATTAGGCATATCGTCTTTCTCTTTTTGCAGATTTAGCAGAGTACGAAGCGAGATCGCGGAATCTGCTACCGTACTGGCTGAAACTGAAGTTCGTGGCGCAAGACGATCATTGCGACGCGATGTACGCGCAAATCGGCGCGGTCGACAGCTACGCGCATTGCGTGCACTTGTTTCTCGGGCCGGCATGCGATTATTGCGTCGGTACGTCACCTTGAATCCCTTTATTGAATTTTATCAAATTCCATCTAAAATAATTGCCACCGTCTGGAAATAAATTATCCTAAAACATCTTGTCGCTGTCGCTTATGTCGCTTATTAATCTACATATAAATTACATCCGTCAAAACGGAGAAAGCTATTTCATTATACAAGATTTATTCCAGATGTATTACATTAAAATTTCCATAATTCTTCGCATGAAAATGTTTCAAAATGATTTAATTGCAGTTGCAAAATTCTGCATGAGCGCATTTTAGAAAAATTACTATTTCTGTGTTACATTATTCTCTCTTTACAATTTCTTATTTTTTTCATATCATTAAAATATGAATGTTTGGTATATTTCCTTTTCTGTATTTTGTGCTGTTTTCATATGACATTGATCAAAAATTTTCTTTCAGCGGTCGTCGGCAGAGTGGTGAAGTTTCTTGGGGCACCGTTAATTACCACGGGAGGCTTTACTTACGACTTCACCGAGAAAAAGGTTGATTGTAAAGACGAATATTTTATGACCACAAGAATCGGAAGTTTGGCTTTCAGGGACATCGCCAAATTTTTTGTAGCTATAATGGATCAGTACGTACGATTCAAAGTTTATATAAAACGATTTATCGATTAAATATTAAATTGATGTAATAAAAATTTAATCTTTGCGTGTTTCTTCAAAAGAGATTATTGACAATTCATTAGCGATATTATATTACTAATATCGCTAGCGATATTAACTAATTATATTATTAGTATGACTAATTAACAAAGTGTGCAAGAGAAGAGAAGATCTAGAAGATAAGATGATGCAATGTGTAACGAAATTTTCCTTTTCTTTTCTATGAATCAGCTACAGGTGGCGTAAAGTGCAGCTCATTTATGCAACGAACGGACAGAGTCAAGTCGGTGGTAGACATACGTGTCAGCTTATGATGAAATCAATGGTTGAATTCATCAAGAAGGAGCATAACATTATTTATGGCACTTTCGATGTCGAAGCTACCGTCCCCAGTGATTATCCGGAGGCCTTGAAAGAACACGTTAGCAGTTCGTACGGCGGTGAGTGACTCTATTTTTAAATTAATTATTATGATATTTAAGCCAAAAGTCCTACGCTTTTCAAAGTAGGTAGACCAAAAGAATAATTCATTAAGATATCGAATTGAAAACGCTTTAAAAATAAATTCCATTTTAATTAAATAAATACGCCTGCGTATACAATTATTTTAAGATAAACAATAGAAAATAAATTCCACATAAAAACCTCATTTTATACGAGAGAAAAGTGAAAAGCACATAAAACAGTCCCTACGAAAAGTTAAAATAAACTTTATAGAAAATATGAGAGTATTTTTACTGATCATGTAGAAGTAAAAGGTGGAAAAATTGTTTGTTGCTTTTATTGCAAAACACATTGACGTCACACGTCAATTAATAAATGGATTTATTTTTAACAACGCTTATAAATAAAATTGTTATAAAAAGAGAACTTTTCGTGAAACAACTTCGTCAGAATATCAAAAGGGTTAATTATCGATATATATATATATATACATATATATATTAAATGAATGAATGAATATATATATATATATATATATATATATATTCATTCATTTAACGATATATAATTATGTTCCATTGCCATTCTTCCTCGTGAAATATCAAATTCAAATTAAGAAAATATTAATCATCATTTCATGTTTATTCACATTTATCGCATACCTTCGCTTTAAGTGGTCAAGCCGTGGACAACGACACTCCAAGTGCTGTAAACAAGTGTTTAAATATAAACGTCGTTGTCTTGAAATGACAAATCTGTGATAAGAATACACGGTCTTTCTAGAAAAGCATATGGTTGCAGTCACGTAAAGTTTAAAATAGAGATATATCATTCGATAAATTAAAAATTAATATTTATAAGATAATTTGTTCAACAGTTAATTTAACGCGAGCGTACTTTGATCAAATACAGATCCGAAATTAATATGTGTGAATCTTATCGGCATCTTATATTCGCGACAGAAAGAAATTGCTTTCAGCCAAGGTTTTTCTAAATACACACCACATACATTATAGAAATTTTTGTTTTATATTTTATATTGTAGAGTAATTGAATTATCGATGAATAATTTGATAAAAATACATTGCCTCCGTGTACTTTCGAATTGTCTCATAATGATAAGGAAAGTGTTGCTTTAAAGCGTTCGCTATAAATTTGACAATAATCAATATATTTGAAGTGACGTGAGAGAAAGATGATACATCCCGCACATTAATCATTTCGAGGGGTTTTATCACAGTTATGATTCTCTCATTTCTAAAAATCGATTCCTTCTCTTAATGCTAAACGATGATATGAATCATGATATAAAAAGATTTCGTATGAGATTTATTTTAATTACATACATATCTATAAAATAAAATAGATGCAATTAAAAAAATAATTAATTTTTTTTATAGACCAATTATAGATTAACTACCATTTATAATACTTGAAATAGGTAATAAATATATTTACTATATTATAGTAAATGTATATAGTATGTATGTAATATATATACTATATATATATATATATATCATATTATAAATAAAATTATAATATAATACATATAATAATACAAATTAAAAATAGAATATAAAATACGACGTGGAGACGATAATAATATAATAAATAATTAAAGTTAATTGTGTTTTTTTTAAATTACTGTTAGATTGCTGTTAAACAACGTTATCATATTATAAAGATTTTATCGATGCTAAATTCAATATAAAAGCACTGGTAAGAAAATCCAATTATCAGAAACGGAAAATGTAATCTATTAATATGCGGAGGCTTCGGTTAAAATATTGCTCATTTGTAATATTTTTAGCAGATAAGAATGTATTTGCGTAATTTTTTGTTTAACTCTTTTTAATCATTAGGCGAATCGTGCCTTATCATATCTCATTTTGCACGTTATCGCGTAACTTATCGTGCTTGGACATTTCTATTATTGATATCTTCTCACATGGCTTTACACGTCACACCGTCTATATTTAAACATTTCCTTAATGAACTTACAAGATTATCGTTATCTATTTAAAGTGTTACAAGGATTTTTGCCCGGGATTATCCCTTTGTGTATATGTCGAAGATAATATCTATCTTGCGTCTAATATGTACGTCAACTATGTACGCGACATTGTTATATAATAAAATAATAATGTAAAAATTAGTTTAAAAAGATACAAAAATAGCCAGCAATTAAATGAATAATGTTTCATATACGTTGCGTGTGCAATCGATAAAATTATAGATTTTATTAAATTGAGATATATTCAGAATAAAACGTCGAAAGAAAGGATTGAAGTTAGTATAGCGAATTGATAAATATTAATCGAATCGTGTTTCGAGTACCGAAGCGTTTTATCAACTGTCGAAAGTATCGCACAGAATTCATAAGAACGATCTTACGTCGGTAAAAATCGTTGACAATGAAACTTACGCGACTTTGCAGAACGAGGTAAAATTTTCTAAAAATCTGCGGTTTAAATAATATACATATAACCAAGAAGTACCAGTGCATGTCACGTGCATATTTATAATATCTTTTATATCTAAAGTTTAATCACAACATTTTTGCAACTTCTCTCGTAAAAAAATAATTACACTCTTCCCATTTATACTATTACACGAAAAGCGTGTTAGTCGAGCAAGTCACAGTGTGATTTTGTAATCCGTAATATTAACGTTTATTTGAATTGCGAGAAAAGTTGTGCAGGAGTGGACGATTGAAAATTGAAGAACTTTATCCGCGTGACATCCTCGTAGAGCAGATAAGGCATACTTGTGAATGTCGTGAATACATTATGCACAAAACGCATTGATCATAAGTGGTCCATTTGCATACGCTCTTAATGCACGTGTCGTGGTGACACATATGCACTTAGAGAATATGCAAATAAGCATTTACGACACTTTTCCGCGCGCCGCATAAATATTGCAATTTTTTACGGTACGTGCAACAAGGTTGAATGACATTACAGCATAAAGCTCGGGCGCAACGATTGTCGGAAGCGATGTTCCTCATAATAAAGACATTAGCGAATGCTTTTATAAATTCTTTTTTTCAACTCGAAAGGCAAGTCGGAAGAAATGAAATCTTAAGAATTTAAGCATCTTTAATGATTATCGAAAAGGCCGTGTATCTCCCGACATTTTTTATTCCGAGTACGGATTACTTTGAGAGTCTCCTATACGTCTTTATTACTCACAATTTTCTCTCGATGGCGATGTCGAAGATCACTTTTTCTTAACGGAAATTTATTTGGACGTTTTTCATATTTTTTTCACATTTATTTTTAAATGTTTTCGCAATCTACCTTCAAGTTATAACATTAAAGAAAACGGCACATAATTATTCAAATAAAACCGTGATTTCTCAACCATAAACAAGATAATGTGGAATATAATTAAATTCTAAAATATTAAAATGTCTCTTGCTTAAAGAAAAAAATATACATATATATATGTATACATATTTAAATCGTACACGGAAAGAACGATTTTGTTGAAAGGTCTAAAAATTTTGCTAAAAACAGATCTGAAAATTTTTTGTTGAATCATCAAAAAAATTTGTTAGATTGTTAAAACTAATAAGCATTGCTATAAAACATTTTGATATTCTAGCAATCACTTTGACTTTCGCACAAAATTATTTTGATTATTGAACAAAAATTATTTTCAGATTTGGATTCAGCAAAATTGTTCTTTCCGTATATCTATATCACAATCTCAGCGGTTGCGTAAATATTTTTCAATATTGCTGTATTGATTTGCCATTATCCAAATGTAGCCTAAAATCGTGTGACAGACGCGTCCTTCCCCCGCCTTCTCACTATTAGAGTCTATTTTTAAACGATAAAAGAACTACGTAGGCAACTCTTGCGTAAATGACACAATCGACAGTTCTTTCACTTCGAAGATCAGAAAGCCGACCTTGACAGGAAACTTATGATACATGACAAGAACACGTGCTCGAAACGACGATTACGAAAGAGTCTAGAATAGAACCGAAAATAATTTTAGACTTAATGAATATCCATATGTATTTTTAATTATATGAATTATGTAGTATATCGCTTTATATATTTTTAAAAAATTTAAAAATGGGTGTGATTGTTATATCTATCAGTAAATTCTTGTTTATTTAAAATCATTAATATTAAAAATAATAACTCTCTCTCTCTCTCTCTCTCTCTCTCTCTCTCTCTCTCTCTCTTTCTCTGTATGTCTTATTTCTTAATTATCTGATATATATTACATACACACATTCAAAAATCGAATAACAGGGAATAGATTTATGTATAATATTCACAAAAGAAAAATATTAGTTGATGATGATTGCAATCTCCAGTTTATCGATACTTTCCATTCAGTCACGTATGTGATTTTAGATACTGTGAAATCTATTTCTTCGCCAATATTACAGACACGCGAGTAGAGTAGTGCGTTATCGATAAAAGCGTGCGATATAGAAAATGTCTTATTTTTGAGATTTTTGCACTCAATTATTTGTCGTTTCTCAAAGTGCTAGATTGATTTACAAGATAAAAAAATCTCATATTTTTATATATCATATTTTACATATCATATTTTTTAGTGACCATGACATTCTTAACACAGTAATAAATTATAAGCGTGACTTGGCGCTAACTTTGTAAGAGAAAGATACAATGAAAATCTGAAAAATGTTTTGCCACTATTTCAGATCTATTGAAAATATTTTTACGATTTAGATTGTGTCACGAATTTGAAATGGGTTTTCCTCTTCTCCCTTTAATAAAAACGTTAAGCGATATTTATTCGTTGTGACTTTTCTACTTTCAACTTTAACTTAAACTTCTCAGCAGGTAGGTTTTAAACCGCAATTTCCATTAAGCTCAAAGTTAAGCAGAAATTAACCAACCAACAAAGTTGCGTTCGGATCTATTTGCACTCTCGGAGCTTAACTCGCACAATCCTTTTTATTCGCGTTGTAAAAGCATCTCCGCGAGATGCATGTGCCTCCGATATTACTCTCGGGAGATTTCACATAATGCATACAAGACTTCTGCATCGAGAAAGATAGCACTAAATTCATCAAGGAATATCTCTACCCCCGAGGTACGTTTTCGCGGATCTCTCTGCAAGATGCTTCACATAACCGTAGGCGCATGACGCGGTTTTCAAAAGGATAAAAGTAAACCAAAGTAAATCAAAGTTGCGGGGTATCACTTTTAATCTACGGCCCTTTAAACACTCCGTTCGTGCCCCATGGCGATTCAATGCGGAATGAAAGGTGTGGTGTGCACGAGGGAGGGTGTACGAAAGGATCGACGCATGCGTTCCACTTCCTCGTTGTGCTTCCTTCGTGGAGGCGCACAGCAATGTCCACCTACACGATCTCGGAGCGGCGTTATACTCGTGCTCGCCTAGAGCGAGCTGGCCGCGCGCGATGTGGGGGTGCGATAAAGAGGGAGGACCGGCGGCAAAGATAGCCTGATAGACAGATTGGGAGGATGGATAAGGAGGGAAGAGGCACGAGAGGGCGGCGGAGAGACCGAAGGGAGGAAGGGAGAGAGAGCCGTAGGCAGGGAGAGCGCGCGGCAGAGAGTGAGGGGAGATGAGAACGGAGAGGAGGAGCGCGATCGTCGACTTCGGTGGGCGATCCAGAGCACCGTGCTTTCCTTCGGTTCGCTCTCAGTTTCAATCGCGCGTTCCGAGCTTGCTCCGGAAAGAGCGCGAAGCCGGAGAAGCCGGAGAGATCGGCGACACCTGTAAGGAATCGCGGTGGTCCGTGCGGAACAATGATATATCTTCAAATATGAGTGACGTGAGATCGGGAACCGCAATCGGCCTGATCGCGCGCCGATCAATCTCGATCGCGAAGCCGAAAACCGGCTTATCATCGTGACCGGCTGTCTTCGAGAGAATGTCACACGCGTGTGACGCAATCAATGAAAAAATCCACGCAATACGGTGAATCTGATTGATCTCGCTCAGCGAATATCAGTTGGATGCAGTGAGGAAGTTGATCTGCCAGTGAAGGAGCGGCTGGAGAACGCGCTCGTGTCGCAGAGACGCGCGTTCCCTGTATCGATATATCACGACCGTATACGACCCGGTCCGGTACACGCGCGCGTGTCTTACACTTCGTTAAAAAGAACATCGGCAAGACGTGCGAGGTTTTCTTCTCTATCTACGGATAAAGAGGCGCCGGGATATCTCGAGCTCGAAAATTGTTCGTCCGTGCGTGTAGTCGACTCTCTCGACTGGAAAGCACGTGACATTACTCCGCTGGATGTTCCAGACACTCTTTTCCGTCTGTATAGAAAAGGATCCGAACCTGATCCTTGTACAAATTGACTAGTCTACTTATGTTCACGATCGACAAGTTTCGCGAAATGTGAAGGAAACTTGGTGTTAATCCTAGTAAAATACTATATTCTTTATCGGCATTTAATTTCGAATTTCGTGGAAAAATTACATCCAGCGTTGTTATAGGAAAAAAATTGAATTTACCTTCTTTCGCGTGATAATTGAAAGTTTAAATTATAATGAAATTATAATGAAAATATTATGAGTGTGTTATAATGGAAAAAAATGGACCAAGTCTACAGTAAGATCTATTCTAAAAGGATTTCTATATTTGAAATCATAAATTAGAAAGTTTTATTTTCAGTCCGTCTGAAAAAAATTAATTGAAAATTCTAGCAAAGATTCTAAGTCTTAGATTCTTAGTCTGGTTGCTAAGTAATAAGACTTGGAGGACACACGTGAGATACGCAATTATTGCAATTGGCTTCGCGCACCTTTGTCGCGTCCCGGAAAAGAAATCGTCATAACAGTCCGCGACTTCGACTTTGACCGGCAAACTGGCCGTTTCCACTGCCTGCGTTACCCGCGTCCTTGGCCGTTATACGATGTTCGGCAAGTATACAAAAATCGCGCGCGGCGATTCGATTACAAATCATCCCGCGTTTTTTGTCAGGAGCATCAATCGTCGGCGCGAAAACGAGCAAGACGATTGCGCGTGATGTGAGTCATAAAGTGTCGCGCTAACGTGCCGTCCGCGCGAATTGACTGAAGAACAGCTGCTACGGTAATAAATTGTCGGGTCTTTCGCTTTTTATTTTTTCGACGTCGGTTTATATTCCGCGGCGGAAGCAAATATATTCGACGCAACACACGCGGCCGATAGTCTTTACTTCGCTCCGAAATACATCTTTCTCGCTCGCCGTTGCGATGGAGCGCGAACACGATTCTCCTCGATGCGATTCCGAAGTCATTCGTTATGCGAATTCTCTATGATCCCACCTTGTCGCAAAAGCAGGCTGTAAGGATAGTTTGATCTCGCCCTACCGATGGGTCAGTTCGTGACTTTCATAAGTAAACGAGATTGCATAATTCAGAACTGATATTGAACGTCGGGTTCCGCACGGTGCGGTGTATGTTAAATATGAAAGCGAATACAAATATGAATCGGGGAAGAATCGATTAACACGTTGACTGCCTTGATGATCATCCATTCGTGACCGCTGCCTGACTTTTCAGTGGCGTTCTGGTGGTCTTTGGTGACCGGCGTTATTTTTAAACGTTTGCAAAAGAAAAATGCCACATGCTAATATAAAATTATGAACGATATAAACAGCTATATAATAATAATAATAATGTAAAATAATAAGTGCGCACAAAGTGCGCTATTCAATAACATTACCTGTGAGGATACGTCTTATTAATCATATTACATAGTACTTTATCATTTTATTTGCTTATGAATATGATAATAGAAATTCTATTGTGGCATACACGGTAAAACACAGACTTGCTGGGCAGACAATGTGTTAAAAGATATTTTATTAAATAATCTACTTTTTTATCCGTCAGTCAACGAAAATTTAAAATTTTAAATTATATTATATATTCAAAATTAGTAACAAAAGTGGAATGTGTTAAAATTAATACAAAACCAACACTGGATGATTAACACGTGATATACTGGGCAGTAGACTCTAAACCATAAGTCATAAGAAATTGACCAATTACAGCAGAATGTAAAGAGAATAATTGACTGTGATTAGTCAATTATTTCTTACGGTTTATGGCTTACAGCCTACTGCTACTGCCCAATGTAGATCACGTATAATTGTAGCAAATAATCTTTGGATTTATGTAATTACATAGTAATTAGAAATAAATGACCTTATTTTATATATACGTCATTTTATACGACAGAAACTAAATGAATTAAAAAGTTTCATTGACTTAGCAGTTTTAAAAATTTTTGCAATTTAATTCAGATTATTAAAACTTATATTAATTACTTTTTTATCCGATTTTCACGTATATGTGCACTGTTT
Organism: Wasmannia auropunctata; assembly: GCF_000956235.1. Lineage (NCBI taxonomy): Eukaryota > Metazoa > Arthropoda > Insecta > Hymenoptera > Formicidae > Wasmannia > Wasmannia auropunctata. The sequence continues at coordinate 362,757 of NW_012026889.1, forward strand.
ATACTCTATACGCTTGGATGAGATTTTTCTTAAGATACTCTCTCGCGTAAATTCACGTGTAATAATTTTATGAGCGCGACAGCGCTGTAAAGGTTACATGGTAGCTTTCAGCTTTATCAGTAGCACGGTTCAGTTTTATCTTGCGGGGAGATTAGTTCGGATGCTTTTTCGTAAATTAAACATGATTACGTAAATTGACGAACGCCACGCTTTGAATGCTACCTGCCGAACATTGACATACTTTCGGACGTGTACAATAACGTGTGAATGCCGCGGCGATCCAATTAATTAAATTGGCAACTCTGTCCATGATGAAATACAGTTCAATTTTGCGCGATACGTCATACTTTCCGATCTTCCGCGTTAAATCCCAAGCAAATCAGATCTTACTCGCGCTAATCCGAAAGCTCTTAGGATGCTCTTGTTGTCGAGTATACCGTAAATCTTATTAAACGCATCTTAAGAGAATCTCTTACATAGGCTGTGTACGAAGTATCGTGAAGTTCGTGCAAATTTGATATTTCGATTGATATTCCGGTTCAAGTGAAGCCTCGAAAAGGCTGCGTGACGTCAATGGTCTATCTGACGGTAAAGAAAGCGGGAAAACGCAAAAACATTTCTTTAATCAAGGGCGCTTCGTTTTTTCGGCACGGCAGGGTACGGTCGCGTTTTTCGTTTTTCGCGCGTTCTACCTCGCACGAAATGCCACGAAAACGAGAATGGCGAAACGTCAGCATTACAGTGACACCCATCTCGTTATGTGTATTCCATCTCGCTGCCGGGCTGTGTATATAGTTATTGAAGAAATCCCGGAATTGCATTGCATTCGTTCCGTATCGTATAGTGAGCGCGGACACGTGTAAACGTGTCGGTGCGATTTCTCGTTCGGAAATACGTACGTACGTGTACTGAATGAGAATGCACACGTACACATGCACACGCGGTGGCAAGCTGTTATACACTTTGTGCACTTGACAAACTTGAGAAACGAGGGGCACAGGTAAAAATGGCTACGATCGTGCTGAATAAGGGAGAGAAAACTGAGGAAATTTTCAGCCATCTGGCTTTCTTGCAGTTTTACTGCAGTCTCAGAGAAAAACAGAGAATCTGTAGAGAATTTCTGATGTTTTTACTTAAAAATAATATTTCAATTAGTGTGCAACTCTCTTTTAGTTTACTTGTGCTGGATCGGCCGCTAAATGTATGTTGTCTTTTAGAAAAATCCTCAGAGAATAGTGCTTATACGTATACTTCTTGAGAACTCTCGTTTCATTTACTTTAGTATTAAAGGAAAAGTATTTCTTGATTTTCTACATTTACAAAGTATTTAATATTTATATTCGATTTTATATTTTAGATAACATACAATATTAAAGTCATAGCGTTAAATTGTATAAACCCAATTTGAGTTATTTTAATCATTCCTATAAGTCCCCACTGTTCCTGCTCAATATATCGTTCATTTAATTAAAATATATAATATTATTTAACTAAAATAATGAAATTAAACAATTTAACTCAAGAAATTTGTTATATTTACTAAATGTATAGTTAAAATGAAGCAATTCAACCATAGAAACGGGTTGATTAGATATGGTTGTTTTTTTAATCACATGTTTTGTGATAAAATAATATATTTTGATACATACATGAAAGTTGAAAATAATAAAATGTTATTTAACTCAATAAATTGGGTTTCAGCTGTTCCTTTCATATTTAACAGTATAGAGCGGATCACAATATCAGAGCCTTTTCATTCGAAATTCCTCATATTCGCACAGTTTTTATTTGCGGTTTCGGTGTCGGCAATGATTTCTCTTATTTACGGATACAAAACTTTTTATTCACGAATTATCACTGAAATAAGTAATGAAATAATGAATAAAAAGAGGAACTTTTGACATTCTTCTTTTTTCTCTTGTTTTGAATAAAAATCAACTCGCATTTTTATAATATATATTAGTTGTAATCCTGAGTGAAAATCAATTGCAATATTTATTTTAATACAAACTAAAATGAAAGAGATATGAAAACTGGAAAAACGCATTTTCCATTCCTCGATTATTTATTTTTATATCAAGCTTAATCTTTCTATGTGTTTCTCTCCTCTATATTGGCGATTTCCATATTCATGACATTTTTGCAGAATATAAATTTTCGCAAACATGTTTTTTACTATATACACTCTAATTTCATGTTATATTCTTCCCATTACGTTTATTAGATAATACTATGTTACATATCTAAGCACTAGAGCTCGCGTTTTACCCTATATTTTTTTTTCTAAAACCATTTTTTATCCAGTCCGATGTTGCAAAATGTATGCTATATTTTATCGATGTAGATTCAGAGGGAAAGAGTTCCAGTCAATCCTTTTTCTATTTACATAGATACAATATTTATAAGTTGTAGCGAAAACATTTCTTTTTACCTGTAAATTTTTTACAAAACATATTACATGTATGTACAAAAACAAAAAGCTAGTAAAACGTATACAAATAAAATAAAAAACAGTATAATCTATAATTTTATCTAGAATTTTATCGGAACATCGAATAGTAGAAAAGATGGGTAAAAAATGAGGATATGTAAGAAACATGTTTGCACACATACAATGAAATTCTCGGCTATCATCTTCTGGTATAGGAAAACAGGCGAGTTCTCACGGAAGCGCACATATTCTCCGAACTTTTCTCCTCGAGTCGTAGCGGAAAACACACATTTACAAGTTTGCCCGAGTTTACTTGCTTGACATTGAATGTCTGCCCCGCGTAACAACACGTCGCGATGAAAGATGACGGTACATTTCCACACGGGGTGGACCGACAGATATGTCGCGTCGCCGAGATCCAAGCGCGACAGATACGAGCCACAAAGTTGAGGGATACGAGATAAAGTTGTCGTCACGCGTGAAATTTTTTTACGGCATCGTAACTCGAACCAAGCACTTTTCGGGAAATTTTTCAGTGTGCTTTACGATGCGGTCTACGCTAAAAGCCGCCCGCAGCTTTTGAGCATATTTCGCAATTATACACGTCTCGTCTGTGCATTAAGTTGCGCTAAATTGCGTCACGGTTAATGGCTCGATGTGGAATCAACTATATCGAGTAATATCGACGTGTGCTTATACGAGTAGTTAAAAAAAAAGTGATCGCATCATTCACGCGCGAGTGTTACGAAATTTTTTATTTTATTCGCGATATATTCGTGCCAGTTAATTAAATTTGTACATCTCATGATTAAAGATAAAGCCAATAAATTGAGATATAAGGATGTAATAAATTTCTCGATATTACATAATTTCGATAGAAATAATAATTGAATCGCTTTATAGATTTTCCTGAATGAATTTTCTCTCGAACTTGCGTCTCTAAATATTGACAGACAGTCATTATGACGATGAGAAGGAGGGCTTTATAAATTTGAGAGTAACAAGTTCCTGGAAAGCTGCGGGCACATGCCGTGTGCGTTGCCGTGTGTCGTCCTTTTTGTGTTCGACGATGCACATTCCGAATGAATGCCAAACGCGTGGAACACGGGCGTTCGGGAAACGTATATACTTACAAAGCTTTTGACGATTGGCACATTTGATATTCACACACGGGGCGCGGATAAAGTTCACGCGAGCGAATGTATAAAGCAAGGTAGCGTCAAACGTCACAAACGGGGTAGTCTTCGCGCAAGCATCGTGTGGCTCGCGTTTCGTTATGCGGCTCGCAATTAATTTCACATTGGCATCGACGCGATACGTCTCGATTGCATTTCGTTTAAGCGCGTTTGACGGATCGCGTTCCTTTGCGCGGACAACGCAACGGCGGTTTGATTAAATTTATCGACGGTAAATATATGGTGGGCGTTTTCCGTGCGTCATTACGATTCCTCGATGATGATCGTAATATTTATTAGGACATCCGTCCCGTCGGAAAGAGGGACGCGAGGTGTAGATCTTCTAGTCTTTAATAAGTCCTGCCAACCGTAATTTAATTAAACGAAGCATTGCTCTCGGCGACTGCCAATTAACTCGCCCGTATGCGAATTTCCCGATGATCGTTAATCCACCATTTCGTTTCGCTCCGCTGAAACTTCGACAAAGCCAACCTCCGGCAGTTTGCGTCTCAGAATGCCAGAATGGTGCTCCGCGAAAGTCGCAAGTGGTGCCATTTGAAAACTAGAATCACTTCCGAAGTAATTTCGTAACCTAATAATGGCCTCGAAGCTCAAAACCAGATCTACTAACGACATAACACGTGGCGCCGCGCCATAATAACGGGGATAATTGCAGTCTGCGATACCGTATAGAATTGCCATAACAGATCCTTTTCACATTGATACGCTGTATCGTATCTGTAACGTGATTATTATATTTATATTGCGATAGTGCCTTGTAAATTGAATGATTTCCACATCAAATTGCTCGTAGAAATTTTGCGCACGATGTACATCATACAAAGCTGTTTATATTAATTACATATTGCTCGCTCGTTGCGCATTAATTAACTGGTAAATGTGTAAGAGAATTATTGATAGGATATAGGCCGGTGTTTATTTGTAATAATATTTATTATAATTGATGCGCGCATTTACCGTATCAAAAACATCGATCAAAAACAAGCGATCTAATACATATACACGCATCTCGTTTATACACCGAAATGTTTCACTCTGCTAATGAGTTTCCAATTCCGATAACTGAAATTTTACCGAATCGGAAGATAATTGCTTCAAAATACCAATCGCGCCCCTCTTTTCCTACCGCAAAACTCCGCATTAATTTGAAACTTTTGTTCCCTGCCCGACAATAAGATGTTCTTTTGGAGTATCCTATTTTTGCCGACAGTATTTGGTTCTCGCTTCTAAAGAAGCTCTTTTGCCTCGCGGAATTCAACTCGCTTATTTCTCTTGCCGCTACTTAATTATATTTCCTGTCTAGGACTTTTTATCTTTCTTTCTTTAAAAAACTCTGCTTGCAGCGAAAGATATTTCAAGGGTTAATTATAAGTCTTTTTGATTGTAGAGGCTTCACTCATTGGAAATGTAATATTTCATAAATCGATGAAACCTCAAAGAACAGGATTTGATAAAATTTATTGCGAGTAGCACTTGTTGCAGCATCATCATTTTGCATAAGTTTATGAATATTCAGTTAACCATTGCAAATTGAGGCACACGCTGCCATCTCTTTGACGACTTTCCTGCAATAAGGCACGAATTATACCGAACAAAGGATTCGTTTCATCGAAGTTTATTTAATTCCCGCGCGTTAGAGTCCTAAATCCGTCAGATTCATTTATCTTCGGCATACTTCTTATTTAACTGCCTGTTGGCCAAATTAGTTTTAAATAAAGAGTTTTAAAGAATAAAGAATCTCTCTGTGTGTACGCACAGACAGATTAAATAAAATAAATAATATAAGTCTGTATTTTTTCAAAGACAGATCTTGTATCTCTCCCGCGTTCTTTTTCCCCAAGAATATTTCTTCTGAAATATGAGGGTGAAATATGCAAATGGCAATGCTTTGTATATCGTCAAAATCTCCCTTTATCATTGTGAAGTTACTCAATTTAGGAATCAACTTTGGCGCTCCGTTCGTGGGTGGATGCTATCCTTACAATTAAATTCGAGTAAGGTCGGGTTGCCCGATTCGAATCCAGGTTTTTTGTCTGCCGTAATTAATTTTCATTTTCGAAGACGTCCGACCCCGTAATGAAGCCATTACCGGTCATGTCGGAAACTTCGTGAGCACTTCGTCTCAACTAGCAACACGATTCCGTGTCTCTCTCTATCTCTCTGCTGTCATTGTGATCGCGGAGGTTGTGAATATGGATCGAGCGAAAGTCATCGCTCTAGCTTCGCTTTTATTTGAAATCGATCAACGCCAACGCCAACGCCTTGTAACAAAATGCGGTGATTGCGGAAGCTTGCTACGAACGCTTCATTGAAAGCGCAGTTTTAGCACGAAAGTTTTATCAAAAAGCGATTGTTTTGTTACAACGTAAAATTGCAGTGGCGCAAACTGCAAATGTGTTATTCGGACTAAATTGCGTTGTCAATATTGCGAAACGTTGCGCGGGTGTAAGCTGTAACGACAGCGCGTTACGGATAATTATGGAGAATTTTTCTCGCGCACTTATTGGCACGTAATCGCGTAAATCCGCGTCATCCGGAACGTCACCCGGATATTAGCATCCCTAGCGAATGCTCGTATATTTTTATCGCGCGGAAATTTATGCATAAAATATATTCATACGTCAAAAATATACGTGCCTGGATATGGAGGAATAAATCAAGTATTAATTTTCGCATCCACACGGATACGAGAATTCTGCTAAATTATGCAGGATATAAATCCGTTTCCTTGCTGCCTTCCTTATGCCGTTATGCGATCAAACTAGTATGCACGATCTTGTGATTTATCTCGTGTTTGATATACAGAATTTCATGAATAGCCTTAGTTAACTGTTGTGGCAGGATGATATAACACTTGAACTATGTTAATAAATAAATGCTGCTATGCAACAACGCCCATTAATCTACCGGCGAACAGCTTCGAAACTTTCGAAAGAGTATAATTATACATGTATATAAATTGCAGAGTCATCGCAAGAGAAGAGAATAAAAATCTAAGAGTGGGTCGCATATTGATTGTTTTATCAGGCACCCGTGCTAAAAGTTAGATTATATCCCGTCGTGGCAGTCGCGAGTTAAAAGTTACATGACGAGCGTCTATCGCGACTCGGGGAAATTTTGACGTGCACGGTCACGTACGTCCCGTTTGCCCCGACTGCTCCTGTCTGCCTCCTGTAATAACATCATTCTTCCATCCCTAATTCAGAAGGTGCGTTCCATTCCGTATTTCTCTTCTCTTTCGCGCACCAAAAGTCCAACGCAAAAGCCGAGAGAGGCAGACAAAGTAAAGACGATGCTATACCTATTACTTTTCCGCGGAGTAAAAGTTCTGTCGATGGCTTTTAGATTCCGTGCGTCCCAAAATAAAGAAAGTTTATCCAAATACTTGAGACATCGGAGTAAATTGCTATTTTGGACTTTGATAAAACAGTGGATACGTTTCACGTATACCATATCATTTAGCTTGTACCGTGTCGGATTCCATTATACCACGCTGAAGCCATTAAGGATTAGTTCGCTAAATAATTCGAGGATTTAATTTAATGAAAAAGTCAGATACGCATGCGCATTGTATAAATATTACGAGCTCCATTTTATTACAGATATCCGGCGTAACTCGACGCGTGGCATGTTTATGTAAAAAATTTTGTAAATTAAATTAGTTATCGGAAAAAAAAATATGAGGCCTTTAGATTTTTATTAAATCGATATATTATCTAATTTAATTTTTAGCCAGAAAAATAGCGAAAATGTGCTCTCTGTTTTTTTCAGATCCATCACGTTTAATTAATTAAAACATTTATATAATTTTTTTCAAGAAGATAAACACTAAAGGTTATGATGATAATAACACGGATTAAAAATGAAACGAATATTCTACGATACGATACATTTTACGTTAATTAATTTAATTATGAAATATCATATATAATAACCCTATGTAAATATGTACCAACAACATACAATTTTGAGAAAAAACCGCTTTTATTAACTTATTATAAATCATTTAAAATTTACAGATCAGATTACAGGATTATTTACAGGAAAATTCTGTTTATCATGTCGCATGCGGTGTACTTTAATATATTGTAGTCGCAAATGTAATTAAAACAGAGAAAAGTCGCGTAATGCGATATTCCGATATAATGTTGCTAAGCGCGAATCCATAGTAACGAGTTATTTTTAGTTTTCTCGTCTCTTAGTTTTCTCGTCTTACTATTATAAACTTAATTTTCTCATCTTACTATGATGTATATTTCAACATACAAATATTTTATATGTTATTAAATATTTTATATGTTATACGCTCGAGAATCATTTGCTACTATGGTGTACGTACGTATAAATAAATCACAGGTCAAGACATGTTAATCCGATCTCTTTTTAAGCTCTTCTTTTAAATCTCTTGATTTTAAGCTCTTCTTTTTGATCTTAAGCTTAGAGCTCTAATGGCTCTTCGTTACGGAGATTGGTTTACAGGATTCAAAATCCCAGTATTGATTTTTCAATTCAGCTAGCTCGATTTCACGCTGCAGTTGATTGCTTGGTGCAAACGCAACAATATGCACGTATTCTGATTTTTTAAATATTTTTCGATTTATACGACAAATAAAATTATGAACAGAATTGTATCCCGAAATCTATATCATGAATTACAAATCGGCTAAAGTGTGCTTAAAATTATCGGAACGTAAGTTCTTATCTTTTTAAGGAATCGCAAGCACGATCTTTCTTACGTGCTCCGCAAAACATTAAGAAGACATACGTGGAGACGATATGTTATATTATCATTGAGGGGGAGGTTTAATTCTGCCATACATTCTCCAATTTTAGAGGACAACATTGCTAAACCTTCTTCTTGCATTGTTTTTCAAATAAAAAACGAGCAATTTTTGGGTTGAATTTAAAAGTAATATAAAAAAATTAATAATATTTTACGATTCTCTCTTCACGCGAATATTTTTAAAGCGTAGAAGTAAACGCCAAAATGCGCTAAATCACAGTGTAGCGTGCAGAACGAATATGATTATGCGTGCGGTGTAACGAGATTAATCAAGATATCTCTCGTTTTCTAATTTGGTATACCCGTTTCGCAGCCGAGCTCCTAAAGAGCACGTGTATTTCGTAATTAGTGAGGTCATGATGCTCGGGATTTCTAATAATTATCGCTGCATCGAAGTTAAATTGGACTGGGAACTGCAACGAACTCTCAAGCAACGGGCGTTATCTGATCTGCTTTAAAGGAGAAGCGAGATTATCTATACATCAGTTTTCTTATGAGAACATTAACGTACGAACATTAGAGCTTTAGAACTTGTTCCATGTGTGAAGACGCGTGTTTATGTATGTACATTATATGAGAATGAAGACTGAAGTTGAACGAAAATACAGCACGTGTGCATCGAAATTACGAAAGACAATCTCCTGAGAACAAGAGTGTCAAGCTCTCTGGGAAGAATAAAGGGATGTGTGTATGAAACCGTGTTTGATAAAATGTAGCAAAAAAATTCGAAAATAGGAGTCGCCGATCTTTTTATTCTTTCCACGCCCTCATATCGCATCGGATGCAAATTCAACAAGATGCGAATCACGGCAAGCGCATTAAACACGACAAACGCTTGAACCACGTTGCCGTGAGATATACACTGTGGTCGGGATGCTCCAAGTGAGACTCGATGTAACGCTAAAATGCAGAGGGGACGGCGGCTACCCGAACCCCGCGACCTGCCGCGAGTGACTCGTTTTTCCTCTCGCGTAACCGACCGCAATGCGGAAAATGCTTTGCGACGCGCAATAATTAGACAGACAGTCCCGTCGAGATAAAGGTGTAACGTGCGCCCGGGGGGACGCGATGGCGTCGCGGACGAGAAAGCGGTGGTGCGCGAATAGTGTTTTAGTGCGATTGACGCTGACCCTGTCGGGTTTGTGCGCGGGTCATTGCGCGGATATCGGCCCGATGACGACGATGATGACGATGATGACGAGGGCATCGACGGCGACGATGACGACGGGGACGATGACGACGATGACGACGACAATACCGGCTGGTGGCCCCAGAGAATGCATCGGCGGTACGCGAACGCAGTCCAAAGGTGAAGTGAAGCTGGCGGTGATCGCGCCGGGCGATCGTAACCACGAGCAAAGTCTGCAGAGGGTGTTACCGGCGGTACTGCTAGCCGTGAAATACGTCAGCTCGCCCAGGGGACCTCTACCTGGATGGAACATCAAGGTGGACTATCGCGACTCACAGTGCTCCAGCACTTACGGGCCCCTGGCCGCGTTCGAGTTCTACATCAACCAGACAGCAGGTCGCAAGATACGCTTATATCTTCCATATCTATTTTTCTGCTATCCTCCTTTCTCTCTTTTTCTTTCTGTTCCCTTTATCTTTGGCTTTTATTTAGTTATTTTTTATTTCCCTTTGACTGTCACTCTTCACTTTTCGACGTAATCGAGAAATGCGGCGTTCCGACAGGCTACACAAATTCGAAATTTCATATTAAAGAGCTCCAGAAGCACTTTTACGCAGGGCTGAATTTTCCCTCGACTACTTCGGCAATTATTTAAAAGGTTTCGCAGGTGCGCGGTATTTCACATAATTGACCTGTCGCGATGGTATTAAAAATTTCATGGTAATTCATATGCTGAAATATTTGAAGAGATGAATAATACGAATGATATTGTATATTTTAAACACGCTGGGATTCTCGATTACGTTCAGCAAGTACTTAATGTCAAATCTGTTAAACTTTAAATATCGAATTTTATTTCACTACTCTCGTTTACTATCTCTAATTTAATACGTTACTGAATGCAAAGATTTTTTTTATGTTTGTAACGCGATACGATATTTATTTCTTACTTTTTCATAACTATGCACTTTTACTTCTCTTAATTCATTGTAAGAGTAAGTTTTCAAATAGTAGATATTTTAAATTGAAATTGTATGCATTTAAGAGATTAGACCAATATAAAACTTAAAAAATCCAGTTTTTTAAATTGATATATATATATATATATATATATATAATATATATATATATATATATACACACACATAATAAAAATGTTTTTCTATTATCCATTTAAAATTATTATTATTTAAAATTACAACTAGAACGTTTCTCAGAAAAATTTTTTGTTATCAGAACTGCTATTTGAAAAATGCACATGTTTAACTCCTTAAAAACCAGAGTCAAAAATTTGAAAAGATAAATTGAAGTTTAAGAATTTATGAAAAATCTGGCGCTAAAGTAGTGTAGCATGCATGCGACATGTATCTACGATAAATCGTGCGCGAAGTCGGAAGGCCCATACATCAAGAAAAGTGATTCGTAAAGTTGTTTGCACTTACCGTACGTATACGTCCGCAGTGAAATATAGTGGGAACAGCCATTAAACGTCCAGGTGGCTGCTGTATAAGCTGTATAATGTACACCGTGATTTTATATTATTTATCGCAAGCGCGTCGAACTTTCGAAATGTGAATATACGATAAGAAGCTTACGCCGGCGTATGTATATCGCTAACGATTCAAGTTCCCAATGAAGCCGCTCCTTGACGGCTGGATATTTGTTTCAAGTACCTAGGTGTATTCGATACTCGATCGTGAAGAGACAGAGAGAGAGAGAGAGAAAGAATGCGGAGAGCATCCTCGAACGCGCAGCCCAGTTTAATTTTCAGTTGGAAACGTCGATAAACCGCTCGCCTAGATTTCCGTTTCTATACTTACGCACTCCGAGAGCCACTTTTGCCTTTCTCCGAACTTCAAAAAGCGGATTAGATCGACGGTATAATTAATCTAGGTACCTGTTGGCCGCCATTTGCGATTCAGGAATTTTCCTTGCGCCGAAAGCGTCCCCGGATTTGTGTAACAAACGGATTTCACCCTTATCGCACTTAAGCCGATTTTACATTTAAACGAATGCAGGGGGATGACACCGGATAAACATACGTAACGTAACATGTGCAATGCAAAGACGATTTCCGCGTTATTTATGATGAATAATATTGTATGCATAAAGGGAACATCGTTGTAAGAATAAAGAAATGGGATGTATTTCTTATCTTCTTAACTTACGGAATCTCGATAAAGTCCCTCTGTGTAACATCAATAAAAGCTTCGAAATTTTTTCTAATATATTGCTATATCACCTGTAGATTCCGTGAAGCTTTTGAATATTTCAGAATATCCTGCCGCGAATTATATCGACGATATACGAGAGAGACGATAAGAAATCTCTGGTGACGCAGAAGAAATCTCTTCTGCGAAATTTATAACGTTGAAAAATATTGTACAAGTATGTTTGGAAAATATGCGGAGAAAAGGCTACGTAGGTCTTTTCTTCCTGTGAATCAAGCAATCTCGGGCGTTTTCTTGCGAGAAAATCCAATCGACGTTGCGCGACGCGTTCGCTATGAATTTGTTATAAACTCGACAGGCAGACGATCGAATGCATTAAACGGCGCGCTAATTAGACGTAGGAGGAGTGATCGTGTCGTAGAGAAGGCGCATCGACCTCGCGATGCATCGTCGCCGCGGATTCCGAGGATCGGGCTCTTAGAGCTCTCGCGTCATTGTACCAATTAATCAGAGAGACGATGTTCCTCTAAGGGCCCGATGCCGTATGTTTTAATTGGGTCCCGTAGTTAGAGTTATGCCACACTGCCGCTGCCGCGGCAAACGCCCGCTCGTAGAGACGCGCCTATTTTTATGAGGGGATGACATCAGCCCGTGTCAATTTGCAGCTGCAACGTCGAACGAGCTGCCGCGCCGCAACGACACGACGACGACGACGAACGACGACGACGGTGACGACGAGGATGATGACGGGCAAACCGCCTCTCGCGCCGGTCAGTCAACCAAAGCCGCGTCTTTTTTCGTCAACCCTCCGCATCCAGACTCCGTTAAATACCGACTTTAATTCGGCTTAATTAATCCCGTCGTGCCGGTGGCTCGCTCTTCTCTTCGGATCAATTGACCTCGCGCCCTCCCTCGTAAGCGAATCATTTACTTTCTCAGGAGTGCGTGCGGATCGCCGATGAAAAAATGTCTCATCTCTGTTCGCGAGATGAGTTTATGCGTTAATGGAAACTGCGATCGATTTTTCTTACGTAAAGGCGAGGTAACTCGTTACTGCTTGTCCGAGGGAGCGCAACCTGGTCAGAACAATCGCCTTCGCGAACGACTCTTTCCAGTAGGAAAGCTCTATAATTACTTGTCCATCGGCAGTGAGAATTAATTATGAATGTTGACGAAGAGAGTGTATTTTCTGCCGTTTCCGTTCGATATTCGAGATTGATAGTCCATTACAGCTTTAATTTCATCGACGCGATACTTATGGAAGCCTAATTCCATTTCTCCTACTCGCTCGCCTTGCGCGCCTCGACACGAAATTAATGAAAATACTTGTAATTAACCTTCCTGTCGATCCGCGGAATTAGAACTCGTTTTGAATTTCGCGCTACCTATAATTCTTCTCTCGATTTCAATTACGGATCTTATCGAAGGATAGATTCGAGCGGATTAACTCTCAATCCACCGACGGAAGTTAAACTGGTGTGTAAATCTAGTCTTATCAATCCCAGCGCTAAATCAACCTCGGATGCAAGCTCTTCTCACGTTCGCGGATATCGCTTAAAAATTTCGAAAGCTGTGGAAATGCAGAAAAGAGCATTTAGCTTTCCTTCCCCTGCTCAAGTTTGGTAAACCCGAGAAGTGAGCTATTAAACGTACAAAGCACTCCGCGTTTCTAAGCTCTTCTATAATTTTAACTGAATGTTTAATTATCGAGATCATTAAGTCTGAATATAAATTAGTCACGGAGAATAATGGCATGTCCGGAAGTTTCCCCTAACCAAAAGTTGACTCCAACTTGTCAAAACTTCTGCCATTAGCATTAAAAGTGAAGGGATGGTCTTCTGACATTTCATGTAATAATAAATAGGATACTTAAAGGCCTGTGATAAGATACGGCAATACCATTTAAAACTTTACTTTGATATACACACAAATATATCATTGTAACGTTCCCATTGAACTCCTGTGTTACCTCCTTACGTTCGCTTAAATAAAACACGCGCGCGCAGCTATTAAAAAAAACAATGCTAAATGAGACGCGTCGTCGATTTTGCGAGATCCAGCCGACCTCTGCGAAACGACGGAGGTTGATTACGGGAATACTTAATGAAAGAGCGAAGGGTTGATCTCATCAGGCGTTAATTTGCGAACTTCTTAGTTGCGGTAAATTAACGTGAAGAATTTAATCTTTTAGCCCTTCCACCTTTTTTTTGGTTACTTATTTCGTCGCGTGGTCGAGTCGTAAAAACACACAAATGGTGCAAATTTATTTTCTTAAATATCGCGGCAAATTTTAAAAAGTGGGAAAGATGCAACAGAGTGGAACTCTCTCAAATAAAATTGCCAGTCGATTCAAAACATGTATTTGTAGTACTGTAATTCGCTTGTTGCGAATAAAATCTCGAAATCGCGACGGGATTCAGGGCGTCGTGTTGTGGCATACGGTTGTAAATAATGCAAATCGAATCGCAAATGCGTTGTAAAACGCATTATCTGCCCGCGACGACGATAACGCGACGATACCGATAAAAGACTAAATTGGTCATTCACCTGTTGATCACGTCAGCCTCGGTCGTCGGGAATGACCGGTTCCGTACTTAATGCGCTTTGAAACGCTCTTACATTCCGTTTGAAGCTTCATTCTCTCAAAGGAGAGGCGAGAGAGACAGGAGTACCTTTCAGATTCCAAATCGCGTTCGCAGCTTGCGAGCAATTCGTCTTTATGATGAATTCACAATGATTATTCATGATATCCCCGTTGTCGGAGCGATCCACGCCTGGAGTTTCTGAATGGCAGAGAGAAAGAAGAGAGAGAAAATTCGCTTGTGTCGCATATAAAGAAGGGTAACGCATGTGTGCAGATAAGTTCTGCATAAAGTATGCGATAAAAGGTCATGCGCGAGATGCGGTATAAGCGCATCTCCTCCTTTCTTACGATGCCCGCCGGGAACTTGCCGTCGCTGTAACGGCTGCGAAAATGGCACCGCTTCACCGCTTAAATTGCTCTCGGAAACGCATTCTTTTTTTTTCTCCCCTCTCTTTTTTTCCACCCTTACCTATTCTATTCCCACTTATGGACGGAGCCGCGCGGTGTAGAGATCTCGCAGAGATTGCCGATTATCGCGAAGATAACGAGGTTTCGCGTCGTCCGTTAAATTGGCGAAAGAAATCTCTCCCCGCTGAATAAATCGAGAAGCGCATTCAATATATTCGTTTTTTCTTTCTGCGAATTAGCGCGAGCCAGCCATCGGCGCGAATATCGTTTCCTTTATAAATATTCATGTCGCGCGATTGCCGCGATTTGACGGTGTCACGTTAATATTGGTGTCTATATAAAATACGAGTCGCGTACGTTCATTCACATTTATTTTTGCTCCATTGTCATTTTATCTTTTATTTTTATCTTCATTAAAATGCGAATAAGTGGATCCGTCAGCGGCGCGAAATGTTTCACGCTTTCAGAACTTTAATAAAATTCGCCGCATTACGTTGTATTGACTGCACAGACGGCGCTTGTTAATGTTAGCTGATATGAAACTATTATATGGTTATCGGATTACAAGTCTCAGTACTTTGAGCGCTTTTCCTCTTGCGCGCGTGAGAAACTCTTACAACAGAGAGGGAAATGGGCTGCAGAGAGTTTATCTTGTGTAAGGGTTATCCTGTGCTGTACTTCCTCTTTCAATCAACGCGATTGCCGGCTTAAATGGGAAAAACGAACGATTTCAATCGGTGGTAAAGTGGGTCGAGGTAAAAGCGGAACGAGAGAAAAGGGAGAAAAAAAAGGATGAAGTAGGAATGGTTTAATAGGCAAACTCAACGAGCGACGACGTGTATGCGTTTTTTTCCCGATGAAATTACTTCCTTGGTGTTTTATTCCGCGTAGCGCGCTCTCTGTCGTCGAACGTTCCACCGCACAGATCCCGAATGCATACGTTTATCAAGTATATTTGCCTTAGTTTTGAAGCCTGCTGCTGGAGGGAAGGCTCCGGATTTTCTACCTACAATGTATCTGGCCGTCGTTTTTACGCGGCGAGGCGCTAAATACGCGTGTGTGCACGGAAAATATAGCTTTAACTATACGCGCGCTATCTGAATATACATCCATATTTACGTTTTAAACCGATTTTCGATTGATTTTCGCAAATTTCGGATCCAACATTTGTCATTGTTGAATCATGAAATTTTATTACTTCTATCACTTCATTTTACGCGAGAAAATATATATACCTATCCTCTGAAAATGTTTGGCTGAGCGTAAGGCCGGAGCTCCGCAAAATTTCCACTTTTAAAACTTCTTACCGTCGAATAAATGGGCTTTCTTTTATGGTGGGATTGCTCATTTAAATAAAATTGTATAAACGTTTCGCCTCCAGCGAATGTAGGCGATACACGACTCGTGCGTTCCGCTTGATTTTATTAATAACTAAAAAAAAAAGGATTTTAACTCTTCTGCGACCTAAAACATAAAATTTTATATTTCAAACGCGATTATAATTGGCGAGATCAGGCCATTAAAGATCAACTCTGCTGAACGTCATCACTTGCGACTCTATAGCGGACTGTTGCACTTCCTTCACGAAAGAACGTTCGCACATAACGCGACTTTCTTTTTGGCCATGGCAAAAAAACCTTTACGCCGCGATAAATTCTTCTGGGTTTATCACACGCGCCCCTCTGTAATCCACCGCATCGCTGAAAATAATTTTCCTACGCGGTAGGCAAATTCGTGTCATTTCGTCAAAGTTATTCCAGGCGCTTGTTGCGTCTGCAATCGCGATGCACTACTGTGTTTATGCACCGCGCGGCTATAAATCCGATCTAATCGAAACAGGCGGAAGTCATTAGCGTTCTTGACGCTTCGAATTGATGTCCACCCGATGATGGATCCAGTCGCGCAAAAACTTCGAAGGCGGCCTACTTTTTGCAGCAAAGTCCACGAAAAAACCACAATATAAGAATTTTAAACATAAGCTTGATTCGTGAACGATTCGATTAACAAAACTGACAGCCGGTTTAATTATTTTTTTGTTACAAAATGTATTCTCGGATTTTCTATATTAATCGAAATGCTTAGTTTATACATCTTTTAATGTAAATTTTTATATTAATAACATTAAAAAATTATTTATGATTATTAATTTTTTAAGTATTGACAACAAAAGTGTCTGATATCAATAAAACGTCAATCGGCTATAAAAGATAATGTGCTAAAATTTTATAAAGTAGATTTATTCTATAGCGGTATTGTGCGATATTACCGGTATAATTTGTGAGCTCAAGCGCGAGAAGAAAAAAAAAGGAAGGATGTCAACACCATTTACAGCTGGTAAAATCGAACAAAAATGGCAGCGAGATAATAATTCTTGGAAACGAACTTTCCCATTTCATGCCGAATGCATTTATTTTCTATTTGTAAAATACATCTCATTTTTCATTGAATTTAAAGATGAGCGCGGTTTCCTCCATAATGCAAGTTCGAGTATACGTATGTAGGTCGCATCGATGAAAGTAGATGAATTTAAAGCAAGCAATTGAATCGTGACTGAATAAAAATATCTGGCAGTGTGTACATACGTGTTTCGTAGCCAAGATACGTTTATTTTTTTTAATTCTGAGTTACGCAAGCAAAGCAATATAATCCTGACGTCGCGATGCATATGACAAGCGCGCTCGAGGATTCTTTTGTACCGGAAATTTTTCTCGACGAGCGGCGCGTTCTACATTTTTCGAGATCATTATGATCGCATGAAATTCGAGGAACCGTAATATGCAAAAAATAAAATAATATTCTGCGCTTAGCCAAAGTGCATTATTTTGTTTATTATTGTTTTTATTTATCTGTAAACTCTGGAAAACATTTTCATTTCAAATATGCTTAATGCAGTTGTATCGAAAAGTAATGTTGTTGCAAACTTTACCGTTTTATTTTATTATTCAATGTATATACTTCAATGTTTTTTTTAGCATTTTTTAATTTCAAACGCTATCTGCATTCAAACAATATTGTTCTCGTATTAAACAACATATCTGATTTATCTTTTTCAAATTAAAAACAAAATTTATATTCGGAAATATTGAGCGATAATATTACACGTATCGTTCGTATAAATCTTTTATGCAATACCAAGATACGTCGGAATAACGGTAACTAAAAATCACATCCTTTACATTCTTTGACCTTACACGTATATCAAATTTGACTTCATGAAAAATTACTCTCCAAAGACTATTTCTACGAAAACACAATATATTTTTTTTATAACGAGCAATATCTACACATCTGTTATTATTGCAACCGTTGTTTTCGCAAGATCCTAAAGACGACAAGCTTACTTTGCTCATGGGATGCAGACTCGCATTGATCGAAGGTTTCCCCGTTCACGTCTACCTACGTGAAGCGTATGGGAAGGAAAATATTTTTATTGCTTGGAAAGATACGTGATCCTCTGTTTTAAGTATACCTCAAAAATAGGGCGCAACTGTATACCCTATTTTTGATCGGTACTAGACGCATTAGCGAATACCTTGTGCATTATGTAGATATCCATTATCCGTCCTCGGTGAACATGTCATTCACGTATGTATGTTATATGCAAGTTCATATTCGTCGGATATAAAAGTCCGGTTAATACAGATGAGAAAGCATTTTTTTTTTTTCAAATTACGCTCGCTGCTCTTTTGTCCGATGGAATTATAAAAGTCAGTTGATAAATGGACAGGGTTAATTTATTCAAATGCACTTCATTCAATCGATACATTTCCATTACCTGTCGGGTTAGGTTTCACTATCAAAATTTGTGAAATATTTTCGCTCTTTCCTTGAAACCTGCAGGAGTCTAAATAATAAAACAACCGAACTTCTGTTGCTTTAAGCAGAATTGCAATTTTTTCGTAGTATTCGCGGAGCGTAGTGGGATCGTACTTTCGACGTTTGAACGCGAAGAAAGGAGAAAGTTCTCTTTTCCGACCCATTTCAAATCTCGAGATTCTAACTAGATGCATCGCAACTTCTTTTTCCATATCTGCCAAAGTTTCCCGCGTCACGTAGGATTGCGAGAACTTTCACGTTAATTTCATTTCGAATGTGTGACTCGGGTATGTCGCGTAGTTTTATATCTCGCTTTATCCCGCCTGAATGATATTAACTCGGAAGTAAAGATGCAAAAAGAAAAACGTGTTGTAAAGGAAAGCAGAAGGTCGCAAAAATCTAACATATATCTTTTCATTTCTGGTACTGATGATATTGAGGGTAAACACATTTGTGTGATCTTATTCTGCCGCGATTGCGGAAGACCGTGTATAATATCCGGACGCGGTATGCGGCACCGCGGATGTTATTTTTCTTGCCACCGAGCTCTCGTCAAGGGCGAAGAAACATCGCGAATTGAAACGAGGCAACCGCAGGAGACGCAGTTTAGTTTTTAATGAGACGCGGTCTTGTTGCACGTCCGCACGGCGTTTACTATTCACCGCAAGAACTTCGCGTTTCATTCTCTTTGACTGTTTTCTTCTGAAAAAGTGAGAGCTGTTTGTGTTCTTTTTTAACTTTTTTTTCTCAAGATGCATCTGAATTTTATAAGATATATTATTAGTGATACTTGTTGTTTCTTTCACAGATAAAAATAGTGAGGCGCGAAAATTTTCTCAAGTCCATGAATTGACAAGTACTTTTTAGTTGCTTACTTTTAGTTACTTTCGTATTGAACAAGATGATAATCAGTTTCTCGTTACGATTGCAAATATCGTCATAACAGAATCGGATTGCATCTTCGCGATATTATTCGCAGATTGCAAGACACACGAATTTATGTCCGTTGTTTGGAGGGCAGCTGAGGTAGATAATGCCGCGCGAGTGAATAATTGTTACCCGGAATTACGGAAACGTTCTTTCATTAGTCATGGGATTTAATCCGAGATATCCGAAATTGCGATAACAATTCTCAGAATCTCTTCGATTTCGAAAGGTCGAGAACAAGAGTGTTTTGGGAGTATAATTCTTTTTCCGTCACGTTTTCTCCGTAAATATTAAATTTTTATATCATCTCCTGATACATTGGTTTATATATATATATAATATTTATAGACACGGTAGAATCAATTATGAAAGTATAGCATATTTATACAGCAAAGCTTATATACGCGATATCTCTAGCTACGATAAAACGCCAGACAGATATTACGAGTTAAATAAAATTTCATTTCTATTAAAATATTTCGTACGTAAATACAATAAAGTGATTGTTTTGTGTCAGCGTGCCGCTAATCCGGAATCGCACAAATGTCACGAGGGGGAACCTTCAGGCAGCTACATTTTTAATATTACAGTTGCAGTCGCAAAGGTACAATAATAACTCTTACGGTCGCATTCCGGTAGCCGGCGGTAATTACGAGGTGATGATCCGTATGATATTATCTCTCACTCGACAAAAATCACGTAGACGTCGAGCAAGTAATAATGAAATTGAGTTTTCGCTGGCTAAGCCAGCGATACGTGACGAGAATAGTCTTTATCCCCAAAAGCCGGCGAGGCTTTCGTAGACGAAACGGCGTCCTCAGCTGTCCCTAGTCCACAGGATTCATTTCTACGGCACATATATCTACGTACGCATTTAGAGAGTAACTCTCTAAATATAATATAACACTTGTTGCTTCATTCGAGTCATGAAAAGAGGGACCCGAAAAAAACCCTACGAGAGAAGAGATAAGTCTGCTTGTAATAGTATCAACGATTTATGCAGAGCTTGATGTATCTGAGTCGGCTCTCGAGAGTATCGTGAGTCATACCTCTTTTACTTGAGAAACAAGAACTCACAAAAATCCCAATAAAATCATATTGTTCTATTGCACTTTTTCACGGTCGCTAAAAGCATTAATTAATTTTATATCATACGTAATAAATTAATTTGCCATACAAACACATTTATGTGTTTACAACGTATTATAGATACGCTTTTATATTTCACGCAAAAATATTTTTATCGCTATTCGTATCGCTACGCCGTTTAAATCCATTTCTGTGAAAAGCGCATTTTTAAAGATCGATTTAGAATTATTCACGATTTTATCTCTCCAAATCATCGATACATAAATAAATCACAGTTGTAAAATTCGCTTTTTACTCGTTGCAATACGAGCTGTATTAAACGCGTGTTTACGTCGTAAAATCCACGGGATCCTCGTCTATTTGTGCAAAAACTATACACATGTATAATCTCTATACGAAAATATTGCGGTACACCGAAATATGGCATGCGACTGCAATAACTCATCACCGCCGGGAATGCACTTCGTCATACGCGGCTTAATTTTCGGCCGAATTTACGAGTCACGTTTTCACGCTCTCACATTTTAGAGCCTCGCGCGGGACCAGTTTTTTATTCATCCGACGAAAGGAAAGTTTCAACGGGATATGCTTCTAAAAAGTGCGTTTCTACATCAAGCAACGGTTTACACTGAAATACAGTCTATTTTTTACATACTATATACTTCTTTTACACCATCGCAAACAACGTATGCAACGTACCGACAAGAAGTATGCAAAGTACAACCCTTCTAATAAGCACAGTATATAATAAGTCAATTTAATCTTAACAACCAATGGGAAATCAATTATTCATCGCAAATTTTTTGTATAATTTTGTCGACATCTAGTCTTGAAATTTAATTTGCGAAAAAATTTTTCATTAACTATCGTATTATTTCATATTTATAAAAATTCTTCAAATTTTTTGAATTTCTTCATAATTAAGCCTTTAATTAAATTACGTAAAATCCAATCGAATTAGTTAAAACTAATAAATTAAAACTAATTGCAAAAAAAATTGTGAATTAAATTTACGTGAGATGCTATTAAAAACAGCTAGGGTATTAAAAAAGAAACGCGGGACTTAATGCCCGATCCGTCAGCGACGTGATGAGTTCCCACGGGAATCTTCGTATATAGCGCATAACGTTGCCATAAACTCCGGTAACTTTGGCAGTTTCGCCGGATAAAAGCGACCACATGCAGGGCCGCAGCGACATTGGGGATGCATGCGGCGTTAATCGGACGTAACCGCTTTACGCTGGAATTTGCTGCCACAATGACGCTAGGTAACCTGACGCAGTTATTATCATATTACGCAGGTACGATCGATGAAGATTGAAAGCCCTAAATTGGGTGCACCGCGGGGGATTCGGTATAGCCGTTAGTGCGAATTAATGCGTTTAAAACGCGGACGGTGTGTCATTCTGACCGATTATTCCGCGGTAATGTTTGCCTTTATTGCGAAATTCGATATCGGCGTAATATCACCCGTGATTGCTAATTAGAGCCGCAGCTCCATAGAGGCGCATTGCTTGCGGGTAAACGCGCACGAATCGAGATTCGAGGCTTCAGCGTGTTTCGGGTCGCGCGCGGCGCTCAGTGCGAGTTCGTATAAACAAAGCGGGCACAATTGCGGGTGCGCCTGTTGCTTGGGGAAAAAACTGATAATTTCAATGCACCGCGGGCTGGAAGCACCGCAATCGTGCATTTTTTTATTACTTCTATCTCTCGTGATATTTATTTCGTAAATAAGGACAAACTTTTGTACGAGATCATTTAGAGGAAGTACATCTCCATTTCTTTATCCGCTCGACGTTAACGTACGAAGCTGAATATCTGCGCTAATTGCAACGAGCATTGTGTAGAAAATAAATGGAATTTTGGCTCGTCTATTCGTGAATTCCGTGACAACAATAAGCGTTCCCTGTGCAGCGGGAGAGTAACAATCTATTTAATTAGCTGACGGTTCTATTATCTTGGCGTACCGCGTTCACGTTGCACGTTGTTGAGTTCTCCCTTCGTCAACCGCGAACTCGCCTCGGTCAGCGAGATTTTAATTGCACGTGCATTCGGAAAACATATTGTTTGCATAGTATGTATGTATGTGTATATACACGATGCATACGCGACGAAACGAGCCTTAGCGTCGTGGGGAATTGCGAGCTCCACGTGCGACTCGATGACAAGTATTTTTTTTCCGGACGTTTATTCCGCGGGAACATTTCGTATATCTGCATGTGTATATATCATCTGTGGCAAAGACATTCAATATTAATAGTCATTAAAAGCGTGTCCCCCAGGAGGACGTATGTACATCGACGTTTCCCCGTAATCGGTTGCGGTCTGACCTAAGTGTACCCTCCGCGAATAAGCCATGTGGGCGAACGCGAAATGTACCGGCTTAATTTAATTGCGCCCACCAATCGATACGTTAATCAACCGTGTAATCCGCGTGTATATGAGTGTACCTCTACGTCTTGCAACCGAGGTCCTCTCCTCGATAAACAATATACTTGTTATCGACTGTATCGGTTTATGTACGGCGGCCAGTGATAGGATTATAACGCGGAGCCAATATTCGGATTCATAAATCCAGATTCGTGTTATTTATTTCGCGCACGTGGCGCTCTACCTTGTTATACACACTTTTTACCGTCACCTGACGCGTGGAGAGTGGACTCGATTCCACATACTTGAAAAACGACACAGACGAATCGCGCGCGGACTCACGTGCGCACGATAAATCATAAATAATTACTCGTGCAGCTGACTTTCAGAATTACAATCGCTATACACGTCTCAATCGAGTCGCGTCGAACTTTGGGTAACTTTTTGGGTGACCTGTTTCCCTCATGCGAGACAGAAGAAGACAGATCGCTTATTCGCGAAAGGCATTCTACAAGTCAAGTAGTCATAATTATAGTGTCGGTCCACAATGAGGATTTTAAACCCTAAGCAGTAAGAAATAGACCAATCGTGGTCGAACATGAGGAGAATAATCGATTGTAATTGGTCAATATCTTACAGTGTAAGGTTTAAAATCTTTATTGTGGACCGACACTAAGGGTCCGTCTATAGGGGTAGTAAGTCGTAAGTCTTAAGAAATTGATCACTCATAATCGATTATTCTTCTCATATTCGATTGTGATTAGTCAATTTTTTACGGCTCACGATTTACTACCGTTATTGTAGACGGCCCTTAACGTGTCATAAGAGATTGATGTTTTACGGTTCTAAAGTAAGGCGAGCTTTTCGTGATGTTACGCACGCGCAATGGGCCTTCCGACTAAACTCAAGCGAAACTTGGCGCAAAAGTGCGATAAATCAATTCCGTTGAATTTTCTTCTCGGATCGCAACAGACGCCTTCCTGGGCCCCGTGTGCGAATACGTGATCGCGCCCGTGGCCAGGTACGCGGGCGTATGGAACATACCCGTGCTGACGGCGGGCGCGCAGGCGGAGGCGTTCCGTCACAAGGATCAGCAGTTTCCGACGTTAACCAGAATGATGGGCTCTCATCGTTTGGTGGGCGAGGCGCTCAGGCATATCCTACGGCGTTTCGGATGGAAAATCTGCGGTCTGATGTTTCACAATCACGCGATGGCCAGCAGCAAGGGCAATTCCATGTGCCATTTCACACTGAGCGCCGTGTACAATTCGCTCAATCAAACGGAAACGGTGTACAAGAGCTTCAACCAGGAAACGGCCGATACCGAGGAGTACAAAACCATACTCAACTACCTCGCGAAAGCCGCACGGAGTAAGTCACCGCTCGACTCACGACGATCTCTCCTGCACGTTCTCTCATTCATTCATTCGCTCACCTAATCGCGGGAATCTTCTGATTCTTCAGAGGAACGGTGACACCAAATGTCAACGAAAGTATCAAAAATTCAACATGTGTGTGTGTATGTGTCAGAAAGTCAAATCTGTAACGTTCTATTTTTGCTCGCAAAAAACCAGAGAAATGAGTTTATCATTACGTATTTTATTTCAAATGTGCACGCATGATAAGTTCTGACAAACTAATCTATTTTGAACCGGGTAAAAAAGTCCATGTCACGTATTCTGTATTTACAAAAATAGAAATGGAACTCTTCGTAACATACGTGCAAATGATTAAAATGTGCATATACGATCTGAAAGTATTATATATTCAGAGTCATTACCATGTACTCACAGAAAACACATGTTTATTAAAGAAGATGCGGAATATTAATAAATGTTTTTTGGAAATTACAGGATAGAAAGCAAAAGAGAAAAAAAATTTTAGTAAAGTCTTAGTGGAACAAATCCTCCTTGAAAAATTGAAAATGATTATCCGATATAATAGGATTTTTAATTTTTTCTCTTCGAAAAGAGGATTTATTTCACGCAAACTTTTTTCCCCTTTTACTATTTTACAATTTACATAGAGAAACCGCCATTAATTTCGGAGCCCTTTGTAATACACGCTCGTTTATTTAACTTATCATACAATGCAATTAAGCGTAGCCCACATAATTTTGTGTTGTGCTTTCTGCTTCGCGAGCAGACTTTGCATAAATCAATCAGCTTTTATCGTAGTCGACGTGGTGTGTAACGTTTTAGCGTTTAACACCGCTAAAGGACGTCGCGTTGTGGTACCGGGGGCTTGATAGTTTACGAACGGTGAACTTCGACACCGTCATTTAATTGATATCGTTTACGGAGTCCGCCTCTACGAGTGCGCCCCTTGCCTTTTACTCATTGATCGCGTTTAACACTTCAAACTCGTCAACTAAGTTTACACACGTTATCCGAACATTAAATAAATTTCCATTAACAACTTCATACCGGTGGGTAGCGCACAATCGGCGGGAAGCCGATGAGGGGCTTTTGTCGCTGAACAAGACGGCACAGTCATACCGCTCCTGTTAACTTCCATGATTTCGATGTAATCAGTGATTTTACAAATATGAAATATTATAACGAAAATTGAATATGTCGTAAGAGTAACTAAGCGAAGAGAGTCTTCTCGTGTAATTAATTAATTTAATGTTACCCGAATTACGCGACGCTGGAATAACCGATTGTGTCATAAATTTCTAGGTCATTTATTTCAGGATCATTTATCGAGACATCACGTTTTGTTTCGTGGTGAGCAATTTTCTCTCACGATATCCCACAGGTGATTCGTATGAGCGGAGATGCATCTTGAAAATTCCTCCGCGCTCGTTTCTCATCGCTCCCGACGCGCCCGAATCGTTAAATCGCATTACAAAGAGTTCACGGTAGACTTATCCTCAATAGAAGTGAAACAAGCTGCAGAGTCTCTTCGATTTGATGCTATCTACATGCACGGCACTTGGAATTTCCAACGAGATAATGCGCAAATATTTTCGACCTAAATACTGAATAACATTTTAAATTTATTGATCATAAAATACATATGTAGAAAGAAATTAAAAAGATTTTTACTTCTTTCACGACTGAAATTATTTTACGAAGAGCGTATAAGAAAAACAATAGTATTTCAAGAGAGATAAATTAGATTGAAATCTCGCTTTTTTTTTCATGAAAAATTCTTTGACGCATATAAAGAATAATTCTGTGACGGTAAGAATAAAAAAGAGTCAACAATGAAATCGTATAGCTATTTAACGTATTTTATATTTTCTACAGATTCTACTGAATTTCAAAATAAATTTTCAATTGTCAGTAATTAATTGCTTAATCGATTTTTAATCATTATTATCATCGTCATTGAATATGTAACGCCACCGAGTTTTTTTTATCGTCCTAGAGAACTCTAATTGCGTGTCTGATTACGACGAACTCTTAGAACAACGTCGCGAGGAATTCGTGG
Organism: Wasmannia auropunctata; assembly: GCF_000956235.1. Lineage (NCBI taxonomy): Eukaryota > Metazoa > Arthropoda > Insecta > Hymenoptera > Formicidae > Wasmannia > Wasmannia auropunctata. The sequence continues at coordinate 389,099 of NW_012026889.1, forward strand.
TCGATCGAGACGCGGACACCATACGATTTCCGAGAAGTGACATTAACTCGAGAACGAGGCGCATCGCGTCATCACCGAACTACGTTAAATTACTAGCGAATGCCATAAATCGTCGATTGATTGGAATTCTCAAAGTTCCGCTGTATGTGTCGAAGAAGGCGAAGGATTTAAATTCTTATCGAATTTTTGTCGTAATCCGCTTCGCGAAAGGAACGGTGATGATTCAGTCCCCTGCTGTCTCGTCTTCGTTTTTCACGACTGTGCTAAAAATAATACCCGAAACAATAAGGCGATCTGATAACCGGGATATCTGCTTCGTGCTTAATGTAGGTTGGATTATTAATCTCGGTATATTGTGCAAAACCAACGTTTTCAGCCTTGGTGTTATTGATCCAAGATACATTTCTACGGCTTATTACGGAGTAAAAATATTTATTTTATATTGTGTGTATGTGTGTTATCAATTTCATGTCAAGATGGGATACTTATCAAATGTTTTGCGTTGATAATCGTGCACAAATAATACAGTTTTCTGAATGTTTGATTCACACACATTTACATACTTTTTAATTTATTTTATGATAAATTATGTTATATTTAATATGTACATTATTATTACTAAATATTATGTATGAATATTAATAATATTAATATGTGATTTGATATATAAAAAATTTAACGGTATTTATATATTTTTTTCAAATATATATTATATTACAATAATATAAAATGTTCTCTTTCTTTAGTACAGTCTAATGTTATGTTGGACTTTTTATTTTTTATTATAATTAATAAATTAAATTATTTACAGTTATATTCTTTTTCCTTTTTCTCTCTTTTTACACCTAATGTATTATACATACAGCAAAAAAATTCTTTAAATTTATGTAAGGTGTTACTTAAGATCGAATTTCGGAAATTAGAATTACTTAAGAGCGAATTTAATACGTTATGATTTTAAAACTTCCGACTGTAATTTCTATCAAATTTCTTTGAAACAGGTGTTGCAAAGCAAGTGTCTGTATTCAAGTATTATCACGTTATCGTGCCGGGGAAACAAAATTACACGACAAGTTTACGTTTAACTCTATTCGAACGGCTGTCTTAGATGCCGTGTGTCTACGGAGTAGCGGAGGCGAAAGGCGAGCTATAAAAGAGAAGTAAGAAGATTCGATCTATGTGATAATGAGGCTATTCCCGGTATACAGACGTATAACATCGATCCACCCATTTTACTCGCATCGGCGGTCCTGATCCGCGCCCGACTCGTCTTTTCGTTTTACGCTCCGACTGGCTTTTACTGCCGTTCAAATTCTCAATCGATGTAAAGGTGTCACGCTCTCGATGGGCCGAGCCCGATCGTTTATCACGCTATTCTCCGTGCCCTCGGTATGACTTTGGAGTCGATTTTCATCACAATTGGCTCAACGATTGTTTAATTTAATTTTCCCGCTTGTGTTAAAGACGACATCCTTTATTTATCTAGCTCTACTTATTAATTCAGATCTCGAAGATCTCAAAAAAGACAAAAGTCTTTCACGCCTCATTGTCAGCCTTTTACATTAGAGTATGCTCTCTAAATACTCTTGTAGTTGTAATTTCTACGCAAAAAGCGAATAAGAATAGCGTAACTCGATTTATCAGTCTTACAATGGTACAAAAGGAAGTACTTAGGAAAAATTTCTACACAAAAGCCGAATAAGAATAGCGCAACTCAATTTATCAAAAATAGCTTAAACAAAAGTACAAAAGGAAGTCTTAGGAAAAATTTCCGAGCTCGAAGAAATATCAGCGATGCTGATAATCAGTTTTCGATGTGACAAGGAAGTAACATTTTTTGAAGTTAATTTGTACTAAAAATCTGAATATGCAACATATAAAAAATTGCTATTCATTATTTTATTATAATTCTACATATACACACTACAAATACATTAGAGTATATTAGAGTCTATTGTCATTCGGCGTATCTCACTGCAAATCTATTGCATATGAAGTATCCCAATTCTAGTGCATTCTCTTGTGACTGTATTTACTAATCGAAACGCTTCAAAGTTGCGGGGTGAAGAAATACGACTGGAACGGCGCGTAAACTCCAATATCGACGTCCTCACGTCGTCGGCGGGATGTCTGTGCTCACATAATGGAGCGAACTTTACCCCTTTGTATCGTATGACTCTTGTTAGTCGTCGTCATTGGCGGTAGCTACGGTGGCGTTAAACGAAGAGCATCTCTAATGAGAAACTGAGTGGGATCTACCCGTAATAATGCAACGACAGCGACGACGTCTCGCATCTTATTGCATCTTACCGGCGTTACGGGACAATATACGTCTCGCTCGCTCGCTTTATTTAAAAAATACCGTGTTAATACAGCAGTGCGCGATTTTCTACAACATCGAGATGCGCAAATAAATGTCACGCGTGAAATTATGTTTGGCAATCATCAGATTAAGAAAACGCTTCATCGCTAAATTATCGATAAATTGACACGAAATAGACAGAATGCTTGATGGAATTAAAACAAGAATGAGCCGTTAATAATCTTTCTTAACGGTTTTTTTTAACTTTTTACAACTCTTAACTTCATTTATTTTTACAATTCCTTAACTTTTTTACAATTAGCTTTCAAGTTACTTTAATCTTCGAAATTATAATACGAGTAGCTCGTAGCTGTTAATTTATACGAGCTATTATTTTAAAATATTAATCAAATGTGATAAACACTTTGATAAAAAAAAATTAATTCCGTAATTTCAGTACGTCAATAGATTACTAAATTTTATAGAATTCCTTGATGTTTCTTAATGTGTCCCGAATTGTATCCTGATCCCAAGTTAGTTAGAGACGTATGCGATAGTTGCACCGATTAATGGCGCGTATTTGACTTGTCGTAAAAGCGGGATTATGACTTTGCTTGGATAAACGTTTATATCAAGCCTGGCGTGTTGCGGTGCAACGATACGAACAGCCGCGGATTATTTTGTGAAAGCGCATTTTGCTTAAACATCTCGTGAGGATCAAGACGTCTGCGAAACGATTTTCGCAGGATTAATTTACCAGATTTTTAATAATGCGATAATTCTTAGACATGTTAATTGTTGCAGATACCTGAAGCACATGAAATTATTAAACTAATCTCTAATTTTCTCTTTGAACACTTTGGAATAACCAATAAAATAAAAAATATGTTCTTCCAAATTGCTTAAAATCATAAAAAGAATAAAATGGACGTTATCGTTATTTGCGTAATGCATATAATAACATTTAAGTAATTACATAACTTTTATTAGCGAGCAATCTTTTTTTCAAGGTATATCAAATGATTGTATGAACAAACGCTTTGACGTACAATATAACTTTAGTACGAACCGCGTAACAATTTTACGAACAACAGTTTTCTAAATTATTAGACATTTATGTGAGCGGGTCAATTTCTAAAAGTGTCGTAACTCTCGAATCGTTTTCTCTCTCCGAAAAATTCAAATGGTCAATAAAACCGAAGATAAACCCAAGCGTAGATTTTATTTAAATTTTTGTGAAGCATAAAAATGTTCTTTGAAATAACAAAGCGAAAAAACACCGCAATTATTTCTGATTTGTATATATCTGCACAATATTTTTATATACAATATCGCTTTTTTAATATAAATATTGCTTTCTAAAAAATATTGCTAAAAAATATTGCTTTTTTAATTACTTATAGTGGTAAAAAAGAAATTAATTGATTTCAGAAACGCTTACTCCAAGCTAATCCAGCGTTTAATGAAATTTGCACGTTTCTAATACAAGTTCTCTTCCGGTGAGCAATATTTCCATTTTATGATTTTCGGGGCGGCTTTACGCGCTCGTTATCGGAGGTGGGAGGTAGCCTGTGTAAAACGCTTGACGAACGTCGGCTGCGTACGGAAGATCCGGATTCACGCCGGATTTCATATCCCTCACCGTAACACGTAGAATATTCGTCTGTCCGTGATATCTGTAAACGTGTGCGAAACTTGACAAGATAATACGCGTTTTGATGGAGAAGATTCGCACGCAAAAGCGTCCGCGCTTCGAACAGCGATGTAGAAGTGATTGCGAAACGTCGGCGTATACGATATTCCACTTTAAAGAGAAACGATAATCGAAATTTTCTTTTCCGCCTTCCCACCTATCCGCATATAACTCTCTTCTGCGTTGAAACCGCCGGGCTTAAGTTAGATTGAGCTGGGATAAAGATGTCGAAGCACAATATACGACGATTGTATATAGATCGTTGAAATTGAGACTTACAGACGGGTATAGTTTATCATTTTACTACTCCAAGCGCGTTTTGTAATTTTTAAATTTGTATAAAACGTAATTACATATCAGAAATGAACAATCTACAAGTTCTGCAATTATAAAAAGTTATATAATACTATTCAACAACAATCAAAAAATGAACAAGAATGAAGGTAGTCGCGTAATTTTTTGAAGCGCTGAATACAATCCTGTTTACCAAATTGCTCGATCACGTCACAATTTTAAGAAATTTGCGGTAATAGATAAGAACATAAGAGATATTAAGAAGAATATAAGAAAATATAATGCGATAAAAGCGGTAACTTTGCTAGCAAAGAGGTTCATGCTAGAATATCTTTTGATCATCCACTGGTGCAGTTAGACCACTCACTTTTAAAAAATACGACACGCGAATATGTTAAAACACGTGGGACTGTGTACCTTGACGTAAAATTAAGTGAACACACACACAGGCCCCACATTCGAGTGCAGCGTACTGCAAATGCGATTGGATCGAGCGCATATCGCAAAGTGGTTCGGCCGCGATAATATTTATATAGATCTCGACATGCCTCCTAAGAAATCGGTTTTTCCCCCCCTCCTGTTTCAGTCATAGTGATGTGCGCTAATTCAACGACCATCCGGGACATATTGCTGGCTGCCGACGAGCTCGGGATGGTAGACTCGGGGGACTACGTGTTCTTCTCCATAGAGCTCTCCTCCAGGTGAGTAAACTCGCAATTTTATCACTAAGAGTAATTGCGCGTGTCATTCGTTGCGGCTTGCGGCGTGAATAGCGCGTTATTGCGAAAGTTCCGTGCTGAATGAAAAGTAGTGATAAACGTGTACGCGGCCATAAATAAAGATCAACGATGTATCACGAGCATTTAAATAAGACAAGACGTAAGATAATTTCATGTGTACTTTGAAACACACAGAATAGAGAAATAGAATTGTATGGAAAAGTTGTGCTTATTTCAGACAACAGGATTAATTTCTTTTTTACAATGTACCGGGAACAGAACTATTTCTTCCTTTGAGTACAACATTCTTTCCCTCATTAATCTTTCTCTTTTTCAATCTGCAAGACATTTCGCCCGGGATATAAATGCGTATAAACATTAAAATTTTTGCGCGTTACGCCGTTTAATGAGGCAGTTGTGAAATATCATTCGAGATAGCTTGTGCTATAAATCAGCTTACGACGCACGAAATCCATACGGACATGGGTCGCATATCAAAAAACTGGGGCATAAACAGGAGGATGCTTGTACAATAGCGCGTGTCTCGGTCACCAAAGCCGTTTTGTAATTGAAACGAATGTGGTGTCGCAGTCGGTACACACGACCTGGCCCCATATAGAAGGAAAATTGGCATGAAATACGTCTGTCTTCAGTACTCGCGGAGGAACGAGGAGCAAATAAAAAGAGATTAAAATGGGATCTGACGACGCTGAGCGTTTCTTCGTGGCAGAGCGAGGTATATACGTCCGTTCGTTCTATAGAGACAAAATTATTCTTTATTCGTGTAAACTGAGAACGTAAGAAATAAGAATACAATTTATTTGTAGAAATTATAAATTCACGTGAATATCTTCTATTATTAATGAGATCTCATCGCCCTATATTACTCAAGATTTTTCAATAGTGATTAATTATCTCGATTAAATAACTAGAAGCAATTCTGCGGTTATCTGGAGCAATATGCTAATATTAGTTTAGTTACCTAACGTAATATGATTAGGATGACAATTACATTTACTTAGCTCGCTCTGCTACCTGGAAGCTCATTTTATACTATCGCGGGTCAAGTTTTAGAGTCTAGTTCAACCTAATTTATCTCTTGCCACATCGTCGCACGCGGTCGCTTCGCGTGGGATCGCGAAGCGGTTTACTTCGCTTAGATAAACTTGCGTTTACGTTACCTCCTATATATACACGATTGAGAGCGTTAATACCGTCCAATGCGCTCGCATTCACAAAGAGACTGCCTGACATGCGATTCACCGATCCGATCCCTTCTTTCGTATAGGATAAAACAATCGAGTTACCGCGTTAACTTTGTAAGCGAAAAGAACGTTCCTTAAATGTTAGAGAGAAATTTGACCAATAAAGGTAAGCGCGTCGGACGCGGCATTAAATTTCCCGTTTGTACAAAGTGCGGGTATATCGTACGATCGCGCCTGTTTAACGAGGCCTTGAAAAGCTTCGTGAGCGGGCTTCGTGCCCGGGAAATTGCTAATCCCGGAACGTCGTAAACGTAACGTAGTACGTGATTCTTCGCGATCGTAAGGAACTTACGATCGCATTCTCGGATGTTATTTTGTTTCCTTGGTGATCCTATTCGGTCATGTGTCTGCGAACGAAATCAAAGACGGGAAGGACAGATCTGGAATTTCAATTCAAATTCGCGCGTCGATGATCGTCCGGTTACATATGTCACAGAGAAGTCTAGCTGTGAAAACAAAACAATTGTACTCAATATCAATATCCCGTTTCCACATTTCCGCTTCGTTCTCTGTTTCCCTTATGGCTCTTGTTAATAAAGGATATCGCGCGATTTCGAGGTCGAGTGGAATTCAATCCGTTCAATCGGAAACCTCAAACCGCGGCCCTTCATTTAGATTATAGAGTCAGAATAGACACAGCCGTTGATCTATTGTAAACTGTATAAAACTATTAAACTCCCTATAAACTTCGCCATTGTGCCAGTAACAGAGAAACAATAGAACAGGAACGAAAGATACGAGAAGCGAAAATTTTCGCACGAATCCAGCGAAATCGTGATCTCGTATTTTTTTTTTTTTTTTTGCGAAGCCAAAAACGATAAAATCTGATTTAACGAGATTCATGTGAGATTTAAAACGGGCATGGAATGAAAAGCAGCTTGACTAGCTCGTTGCTTGAGCAACGGATTGGCGTTGACTTTAACAGTAATTGGAATTTTTATTCATCAGTTTTTTTCCGGCTAGGAATTAATCCGATAGCATTCCTACAATAGCCAGTCCGTTGCAGATGACAAAAAAAAAAATACCACGCGTCTTTCAGATTTCACGTTCATTAGGTGAAGAATGTATCCGGCAATTTTTTTTTCTCGGATAATCGAACGTTCTCCGACGTTCCTCCTATCGTAAATTAGGAAGTCGTCGGAATTTTCAGAAAGCCGAGCGAAGAAAACTTCCCGGCGCGACTTGAGATTGCTTTCGAACTATGCCGATCTTATTCGCTCGCCTTAAGCGAGCGAAAGAGACGTGCAAGATGCAGACAGAGATAAAGAAAAGAAAAAATAAACAAGCGGGACTTCGTCAGTGCGGACGCCCACGGTGACGCCGTGTTATTCCCAACGACGTCACTTTATTTAATCACGCGCCCCGCAATCGCGTTCCGCCGCATCGCCCGCGTCACGGGCGTTTTTTCAACACGAGAATTTTCGCGCCTTGTAATTCGAGTGTTACACGCGTTACGTACGGTTGATGTTTGTGGTTTTTATATGTTCCAATTATAATGTAACGATCGAGCATCATAAAATGAAAGTTATCTCTGGTAACGGTGCGAAAGCGAAAAGCTGCTCGGTCATGGTACAGTTAAATTGATGTTTCACCGAAATATAAAATTAATTGGGTCGTATATAATGTGTCGTTTTAATATCAACAAGTTTAGATATAATATTCGAGGAAACATAATGTACGAGTGGCATTTACAAATAATTGTAAAAATCCAATTGTTTTTAACAATTCTCAGTATCTATAAGAAATTATTTTTACAAACTCATTTCAATCAAATAAAAAAAGCTTAAAAGTAAAAAAAAACTTTAAGTTTAAAATATAAGAAACACTTTTAAGTTTACATTCAGGATGTTAAATTTAATATTTTTTTAAATATATCTTTTATAATATAACGAAAAGCGAAATTAAATTCTTATCGAAATTTATACCTACTACAAGTTGCTTTTACTAATGCAATGTCATATCGGCTTTAATATGGTAAAGTCATTATTAAGTATATTAAATAAAATATTCTAATAATTTTATAAATTAATTATATTCTTTGCTATCATTTTTAAATATGACACGTAGTACTTCGTTATTAAAAGATGCTTACTTTGTAAGAGTATTGTAATAACGTTTTTATAAAAAAAATTGAAGTCTTTGAAATCCGATTATATTCAACGATTCGAACGTGTAAATCTTTTTGTTTCATAATATCATACGTTTGTAAGAAACTTATCATTGCGAAATATCAAGTGAACGAATGTATTCTAGCGATAATGATTCCAAAGAACCATGGAGAGTCAAAGACGACACTGACGAGAGGAACGAGAAGGCCCGAAAGGCTTATCAGGCCTTGCTAACGGTAACGGCACGCACCCCGGACAATCTGGAGTACCTGAATTTTTCGCGCGAAGTCAAATCCCTGGCTCTGGACAAATACAACTACACCTTCGGTGAAAGATCGGTTTCCACCTTCGTGACAGCGTTTTACGACGCCGTGCTGCTTTACGCCCTCGCTCTTAAAGAGAGCCTGCCGGAGAAGCCGGGTGAGGTCAACCTAGACGGTGGTAACCTGACCCGAAGAATGTGGGGAAAGAGTTTCAAGGGTAAGTTTCAGCTTCTCTCGTTTATCGTTGCTTGCATTTATAGCGAAAGTCACTCGCGTCAGTCGCGACTTTAGCGAAAATGCAGGATAAAATCGAGACTTTGCTGAGTCTAAAAGTTTTGTTGCATGCAGATCTGAAAATAATTTTGTTGGAAATTTAAACTGGTTGCTAGAATAGAATCAAAACAGCAATGCTCATTATTTTTGAATTTTCATTTAAAATTATTTTAATAATCCAACAAAATTATTTTCAGATCTGTATCCAACATAATATTTAGACCTTCTAGTAAAATCATTCTTTTCGTGTGGAAAAGGATGAATAAGCCGAAAAAACTATTATTAATTAGAGATGCTTTGGCCAGAACAGTTAAATTAATTATCCCGATGAATCGTCACTCGCAACAATCTGTCATTGACACCATCATGGCTTTCCAACTTTTGTGACTAATGGAATCGATTTACGCATTATCATCGTTTTCATCCTTCTCCCACCTTCTACTTTTCCCGAATATTTGCTACACATACGTTTCAGAGATGTCCCACGCATTTTTTTTTTTTTTAATTATAAATTCTTCAATCCAGTTTGGAAGCGACTCTCTCAGAAAGTGTTTGCGCTTGCATGGAAATGAATTTATATTATTCAAATATTTGTCAGTCTGAGTTTACGTTATTTTGTCTTGCAATATGAGAATGCAAACAATTGCTCTTTGTTCTGGCTTTATGTCTCATCTGCCAGACAAGGTACTTTGAAACTACCTTTTATTCCCTTGTATACGCCATTTCTCCTCGACCTTCGATTCTTGAGTTTTCCAAGAGAATTTTATATAGCTGACATAGCTAAACGTCGAACGGAATGCAAGATTGCCAGTTCGCTTTGTGTTTTAATATGTTCTGTTCTTGCCCCGCAATATCCTCCTATATATGCATTCGCACACAGCATTGCATTTCTATATCGGTTATCTCGAACTGCATGCAGCGATTGCCCACGCGAGATTTTACCACTGCGCGAAATGAATGAATTTTTCGAGAATTAACAATTCCACAACTACCCGCCGCGGCTGTAATATTCAACTTTGATTAAACCCCACTGAGTAATCATAAATATGCAACGTCGTTTTATTTTTGCATAATTATGACCAATTCCAGGAATAACTGGCGACGTAAACATCGATGAAAATGGCGACAGAATTGCGGACTATTCTCTACTAGACATGAACCCGGAAACGTCCAGATTCGAAGTAAGACATCTCCGAAAATTAAAATCTATCTATGCATAATTGTAAGATACAATTTTAGCCTAAGTTCCGCAATTGAAATCATTTAATTTACAACAGTGCACGGTAAATTGCAAGCTAAAACTGAGTGACAAAATCCGATGAGTATTTGCAGTATGATAATAAATTTTAGTTAGGCCGAGAGCACATGAAATGCATAATAGAGTATAAACATAGCATAAGACCGCCGGTCTAATGAGCATCCAGCATAAAGTCGCCATACTAATTTACATAAGATTCTCATTGGTTCAGCGGTCTTATGTTATGCTTATCCTCTGGTATGCATGTGCTCCCGGCTCCCTTATTTTTGAGACGCGTTGTTTTGTTCTATAACACATTCACGAACTTGGTTCACCCTCCTCTACGTTTTTCATCTTATTCATGAAATTCATAATTCTCATCTTCTCATAAAAATTTCTCGCAGATTGTGGCCAATTATTATGGCGCAAATAAAACATTGGAATATATTCCTGGGAAGAAAATTCATTGGGCCGGTGGTCGTTTAGAACCACCCCCGGATACGCCTACTTGTGGATTCGACGGGTCGTTATGTCCTGATAATTGTGAGTGGGTAATGCTTTTTTAATTTAAGTGTAATAACAAATAAATAACATGCAATATTTAAATTGCGAACACGATAAAAATAAGCAATCGTATGTAATGAGAAATAAAATAATTTCCATATTTGCATAAATTTTATTCACATTTGGTTCCTAAAAACATCTAATACTTAACGATACTATTCGAGATAAAACATAGAACTTTTCCTTTTCGTAATTGCGTCTCTCTCTCTCTCTCTCTCTCTCTCTCTCTCTCTCTCTCTCTCTCTCTCCCCAAAAAGTATATTTTTTTTTCATTTAAATTAATGTTTGCTACAGCTCTTCCGGGATACGCCATTCTCTCCATGGTATTGAGCTCCATCGTGGTCGTTCTCGTCGTCGGTTCAGTATTTATTTATCGGTAAGTCAAGTTTTGCTTTTAAATTGTAATTTTATATATCTTTTATGCGAATTTATCGATATTAAAAGGTTCAGTATTTATTTATCTGTAAGTCAAGTTTTGCTTTTAAATTGTAATTTTATATATCTTTTATGCGAATTTATCGATATTAACAACGATATAGATACCATTATTACTTTCCATAAACTGAAATTTAGATATTGAGAAATAAAAAACGGATACGATAAAACGAGATACAATATTCCAACCGGACGAGCGTACTTCGTGAAGGAAAAAAAAGATATCTGTAAAATGAATGTATTGTCTGTGTAATAACAACCAGTGAATAATAATTTCAATTTCAAATTGTAATATCATCGTTGACGCGTTCTCGGTTTAAATTACAAAATGGTTTATAGTGGCCGCGCGCTCTCTTTTTCTTACTATCTTTTTCTCATTCACTTTAATTGAAAAAGATTAGCAAAATTATTTTCTACTGGGTATTGTGTTTCCCAGTAGAATTGCGTTTGCTGCAAAGCTTCCTTATTAAGCATATCAATCTACAACAATGTTATCAACCAGCTAAAATATTTCAAGGTAAAATAAAAAATTCTATCGACGAGTCACTTTCTTTAATCAGCAGATTAAATAAATAGATGATTTTTAAATAATTAAAATTGTTAAATAATTTACACGTTTAAAATGTGCACATTTAACACTCAGATATATTTACCGGTATTCACGCTGATACGTGTTATTTAGCATAGATTCGCTATTAGAAATTTAAAAGGCATCGTTGCCTCACTCGCTTCTTCGTGAAGAGGTAATCTCGATAATCCCCCAAGTAGCACACGGCTAAGTGCATATATACATATCAAGGAGGACGTGTAGCTGAGAAGATCCTTGGCTTCTTTGATGCGCGGCAAACGATTAAAGGGGAGTAAGGCAAGGAGAGGACGAACAAACGAACGAAGCGAGACACTTATCCACGCTGAAATTTCTCAGATGCTGCTGGTTAATCGATTTAATACCATCTGTCCGACTCTACTTACTTGACTCGGTTTAGTCTCTTCGAGTTGTCAGCCACGAGAACATTTTCAAGAGCTTAAATGAACTCTTTTCCTCTATTCTTCCCAAGCCCCGAAATAATTTAGACAAATGGTATCTCGCAGAAATGTAAAAATTTCACAAGTGAGATTAACTGATAGTTTAACTCAACAATAAATCGTCACACTTATTTAATTAACATTTATACCTACCATAAAAAATAGCGATAATTCTGAATATATCGAGTAATGAATTAAAAATTTCCTGAATTTGTTTAAGATTTTCTGATATTAAAAATGATAAATAAAAAATGCCAATGTTGTCAAACTTTTGAGAAATCTCAATATTTTGAAAGCAAATGTCATCAATAAATGTCAACATTTGTCCGATCTCAATGTTACATTTAACATCTTCAATATTATAATTTCATCTAATAATTTCAATATTATGTATAATTACGTAAATTTGTAATTTCAATATTACATAATTAATGTTGCATATTGGTAATTATGCACAGTTTAGACGATTTATAATGCGTATTAGAATTTACGACAAAATTTTGTGGTAATATCTCTACTCCTGTCATTATTATAAAGTATATTTTATAATATATTTACTGAAAGTAGATATAAGTAAATATAAAATACAAACAAATTGCTTATGCATTCGAGATATTTTACTAATGCCAGATTACACAAAAATGTCAAAAAATTAAATATAAAATTTATTAAATTAATATAAAAAGTAAATAAATATATAACAAAATTCACAGTTCTTACAAATGCCACACATTTGGCAAAACATATCGAGAAAAGGGGATTAATTACGCAATATGCGACATAAAATTTGTGAAATTCATTGGGAACGATATCAGATTTTCCATTGAACAAATTTCGATTAATAACAACGTTAATTCCAAGCCCAGAATTTCGCAAAAATTGTGTAAAATATGTTTGCAAGTTTATAATAATATATCAATATGTAATCGTTAAATTTCGCAAAGAAAAAATTAATATTTGATTATTGACTCAGCATTTGCATTTATACGTATTCTCATATTTAATAACATTTTTATTAATAACAATCAACGATTATTTTTAAACATGGAATTAAATATAAAAGCTATTAAAATTTATAAAAATCTCTTTAAAGCGAATACTTTTAAACGCATTAATTTAGCAAATTTTATTTTATCATACATATTCTGTTTTGGTGTAATGTAAATATTTGACATTAGCGTTACATAACATTTTACTATTATAATTAATGTTGTCATTAAATATTTTTATAAAATTTTAATATAACTTTATAATATTTATAACTTCAGGATTACATATTTTGAATTTATTACATAACTAATATCTGATATCTTCGAATCATAATGATCCCTTCGTATTCCTATTTATCCCTATGAATATCCGTATTTCCTATCCATAGTTTTATCTACCTGTATTCCTACCTCCATATTCCTACATATTCATATTTCTACCGTATATTCTATCCGTGTGACATTTCTACTTACTCGTATCTTTAGCTAATTGGGATTATTCGAAGGGAAGTGGAATCTTAATTGGGACTTATTACACAATCAAGTGAAATTTAATCCTACACGTCTTTCTTCCAATTATGCACGATTTCACATGTACATATGTGTAGAAGTGTGTACAAAATTATAGGTCTTGTTATCGTATTATATTATCCCGTCTTGAATTAATATATAATTAAAATATTCTATATAACTATATATTTAAATTAATTACCCAAGATTATTCTGTCGACGCTCGATACTTCTCTTAGGCCTTTTTCTTTCAGGCTATCTAGATTGTCAATTTCGTAGGACTATCTCAACGCGATACTCTTCGGGTTACTTTCCGAGTTGCATAGATAAACGATATATTAATTAGTTGGAATAGACGATATTTTCGTACGATACAACATAATTGTTAGGCTAATTATTACCAGCTCCATACTCCTTCGACGTTACACTCCCGAAAACGCGGACAATCGCAATCGCGTGATTGGATCACGAAACTCCTAAAATTAAAGCTAATCATGTTTGACGGAAACAAAGTAATTACAATCGCATGTGGATTAATTATTTAACACAAGCCTTTCCTTCTTAAAAATCATTAAATACGTAATATGATAATCGCTTCGAACAATCATAAGATATAAATGCGTTCAGTATCTTTTTGGTATTTGTCGCGATCGTATTCCGAGGGTTAATGCGTGATAATATACGGAGTGGTCACCGTTATCTCTCGAATGTCGGTGAGCGAATGGTAGCGCGACGACCTTGTGTTATACGCCACAAAAACAAGCATCAAGGCCAAAGCCTTAGGGCAACCGGCATATTGACGTCACGAAAAGTTCAGCGTTTTATACAATAAAGTTTTTACTTAATTCAAATATTCTACATTCCTTACGTTCTCAATTAATTTGAAGCGAATCATTGATGCCGATTAAATTCAACGTATACTCGGAGAAGGGAGTGAAAGTTCGTTCACGTGTATACTAAGTGAATAATAAATTAAGTTTTAATAACTTTCTATACTGTTACGATCGTGAACGTAAAATTACAAGAGATAATAAATTTCATACAAATTGGAGCACACTATGCTTGGCTTAACATTAAGCTCGGTATATTTGACGGCGATCTGCTTTCGGTAATTATTATCGTCATTCTGCCTATCCGGTTCTTCTCCGAGGTTTAATGCGTACCGTCTTGCATTATACCTTCGCTTTACACACGTCGTATATTTTCGCGGGATCTTAATCAGGGATGCAATGGCTTAGTTGCACAGTTTTACAACTTGCTTTGAAGCGCATTACGATCTCTCTGCTTAATAGAGTGTACTATTATTATCGAGCAATATATCTATCGCTTCGATCATCGAACATCAATTTACCGATATCTTTAAAGACCTCTGTCGAAGTTTGTTAAACGGAAGTATCTTAAAGAGCTACAATAAATTTAAACCACGAGCAAAATTATTCGCTTTACGCGATATTTTTATTAGAAAGTGCTGAAATAATTTTATAATTTACGAGATGCAAATGCCGGTGTAACCCGAGTACAAAACGCTATCAGTCACATTATGCAGTTTGTGTTTGTCTTCCGTTTTGTAGGAAAAATGTCTTTCCGACGAGCAGCCACATATGCGTTTCGCTTCGAAATTTGCCCCGAAAGCCAAACACTGCAATGTGTAATACTGCATACCTATTCGTGAATGTGTTTACTTCGTAGATGAATTTACTTCGCGAAAAAAGCTAACATAGTCGCCGTGCTTCGACGAATACATTGGCCCGATAATTCGCTAAACATACGATTAAATATTTGAGAGAATTTCATCAAAGGCCACAGAAAGGTGGACGTACTGCCGATAACATTTTTTTTTTAGCGGCGTATGTTATTAGATAACTGCCGGGGATTAAAACCGATACATGCGTACTGAAGTACGCAAAATATCGAATTTCAATGCTGCACTGGAAATGTGCGCAATTCAACGATAGAGATGCACAAAAACAATCCACGCGTTTATTCGCGAGAATTTGCAGTGAGTTATATATGTTTCTAAATCTCTGGAATCGATCGTGAGTTCCGTGAAACTACCCCATATACGTGTCGCGAACCCTAACAAAATACGTAGGGTCGCGCAAGATTGAGCTTTCGTTGTTTGCAATTCACCCCACGTTTGACGATGAACTTTCGAATGAATATATCGAACTCATTTAGTTCGGGAAATTCCGGACGCCTTTATACGCGGAATAATATCCCGCCTGGGACAGATAGGCCGTGTGGTTATGAGATACGCCGGCACGTAATTACCTCTTGCGCTGTTCGCAACGTGGTATACGCACACCGACGCGCCGCGCGGCGGTTGCGAACTTGTTAGTCGTATGTTCGCACACGTTCGCTATACCATCCTCGCAGATATCGGGTGAAATATACCGAACGACCATACATACATGTACGTACGAGCGGTACGTACAGATTCATACACACGTGCACGCGCAAGTTCACCAAGTTGACAAATTGCATCTTTGTAACGGACGGGAGACGTCGTGGAAACATTCCCGTTATGTACGCGGCATGATAATTGCCGCTGATAAAAAGCATCTCGTTAATCAGCGAGGGAAAAGCGCTCTCTTTGTCGCGAGGGAAAGAAAGATAATGCGATTGTCCGGAATTAATCCACGGACACGGACGTTTTAAGCGCGCGGCTGGTTTATCACGCGGCCGTAAAATATTGCGCAAACCATTTTTTTTTTTAACGCGCCTCGGCTGTGACTCTCCATCGGCAAGAGTCGTCCGCCGATAATACTGTCGTTTGTGTTGCAGGCGCTTCAAACTGGAAGCGGAAATTGCCTCCATGACGTGGAAAGTGCATTGGGACGACGTAATCGTGATGCCTAACGTACAATGGAAAACGAGGGGCTCCATGTACTCCCTAATCGCGAATAAGTTTCGCGGCAGTGATATGGTAAATATGATGGGAAACGTGCGAATTCTCGCGCGTGATCTTTGTGCAGGACATATATAACATTGCCTCGCGCGCGGTAATAACAATTCGATTATCTGGGATCTCGAAAAGTCATTCCGAGCGGATTGGGCAAATGTTTGTCGCAACGAGCTACAGTGGATAAAATAAATAACGATCGCGATGGGCGATCGAATTTTCATTCGAGCGCTCATCCCGACAGCGTTTATTTATTCCAATAATTTTCATTCCTGAGAGAACCTGGTGTTCGTACCTTAGGGCACAATCTCCAAAGAAAGGAAAGAGGACAATAGTAGAAAGTACTACCTACGCGAGTAGTGCTTACCCACTTCCGGGAGCATCCCGGAGTAGCAACCATAAAGAAGACTTTATTCCATTGTACGTTATTCTGTGTTGACGCGTTCCTTATCATTTTCTTTATCTAGCGTTACGGTGCAGGAGCAAAAGAGAAATTTTTTTTTAAATTTCATACTCGTTTCTCCACTTACAGAACGAACGAAAGAAAGAACGGAAGGAAAAATAAGTGCCACTTAGCCTTGATTTTACATCTAGATTCGATTTGACGACAGAATCTTTGACGAATTTGCGCTGAACTATATTTAATTGAAATGTCAAAGCATCAATAGTCTCTTTCCGCATCTTAAACAATTGTGAGTAAAGAACTTTTTTCAGAACGAATTTCAATACTACATTTAATATAACGAGAATTTACTTTATTTAAGTTTACTTAAAGTCGCGTTTACCTTTAGTTAAAAGTTCGATTACTAAAGCATTTAATATTCAAAGTTTCTCTTCGAAAGGTTAATGCTAAATTTGTTGAAGAATCTGTCAATAAAATATATTCTAGTAATCCCCAAGATACCCTGCCTAACTTAACTCTCTTCTAATTATTGTTTCCATTATTGTTTAAGAGACGATCTCTGTTCCAGACGATCTATACTGAGGATAACGCAAGCCTACTAGACGGTGTTGATAGACATGTGTATGTTCCGACAGGATTTTATAAGGTTAGATTACATTTTATTTTCATTTTACCTTTAAACATGTTCTCAATCATATGCCGAGTATATAACTTTAGAAATCTAGAAAAAAGAAATCATATACATCTGCGTAGATGCTGCGAAAAAAAATGTATTTTCCGACTTATGTTCGACTTATTTCTGAGTTATTTCCGATTTGCATTTTCCGATAATAGGATTAAAAATGCCAACGTATATAATCTACAATCGAAATACATATACAGATATATATAAATATATTTCATAAGCTTCGAATACGGGCTTGTGTTGTTCGCGTCTGCCAATCAATATTCATTCTTTTTTCGGAATAAGGATATTGCTTCGATAGAACGTCAAACAATGACGCGACAAGTACGTCCGAATGGAAAACGTAGCGTGAGGACTGATTTATTAAATGATTCCAGATCGCGAGCGCGCGACTGCAACTCTGGAAAAGTTTTTTCATATAAGATTCGCATCGATTGTTACAATCGTCTTTTTGCCAGTCTGAGTTATTTCTCGCGAAGCTTGTTTGTTGCCGAACAACAAAAAATTCGTCGCTATTTCAACACCGATCCAATTTATATTTCTGCATATCGCGCTTTACAAAACAGTAAACGGCATATATATTCTTTTTCAAGGGCATATATGGTTTTTACATGGCAACAATCGAAGAATTATCGATCAAATAATTCCATTGACCGTGATTTCGTAATTCGTTTCAGAATTCAAAAGTTGCTATAAAACTGATACCGAGGAACAAAGTGGAGATCTCAAGACCTTTATTGCTGGAGCTAAAGCGGGTGAGTAGCTGACCC
Source organism: Wasmannia auropunctata (assembly GCF_000956235.1). Classification (NCBI taxonomy): domain Eukaryota; kingdom Metazoa; phylum Arthropoda; class Insecta; order Hymenoptera; family Formicidae; genus Wasmannia; species Wasmannia auropunctata. Next base: position 407,537 of record NW_012026889.1, read on the forward strand.
CGCAAACGCATGTTGAGCTTTATACATTATTGTCAATTTTACTTTGTCAAACATAACTCGTTAGCACACACTTTCAGACGCAATTGTTTCAAAATAACGATTTTCTCAATAAATTATATTTCTCTCTCCGCGTAATTTCTCCTTCAGCAACCAATATTGCATGTAACGAGATTTAATTCATATGAGTGGTGATGTTGGTGACTTTCGCAGATGAAGGATCTCCAGCACGATCATCTTGTACGATTTTACGGTGCCTGTCTCGAGCCGCCGCATTGTTGCCTCCTAACCGAATACTGCCCCAAAGGATCTCTCCAGGTGAATTGCATTCCGTGTCCCGATTTAAAGTTTTGATGAGCAACCAAGGAAATAATTGTGTCTCGCGTCGCGTGTCACTAATTTAAAGCGAAACAGTTGTGCATTGCTGTAGAATGTGCACAACTTGTGACCTTGATTTTAATCTTAATTTTTGGCAATCTTTTTCTTAATAAAAAATAAGGCACTATCAAGAAAAATAAATAAAAACAACTCCTCCTTCGACATTTTCATTAAAAAAAGAATCAATTTGATCATAGCATTTGTGATTAAAACACTGTCATAAGATATGAAACTTTCTATATATACGGATATAATACGTATGTCATGTCTGCAATATCGTATGTTGTATACAAATATTAGGAACAATGCAAATACATGTTCATATGGCTACTTTAATGCCCGAGAGGCAAATTAATAAGCGTCGCAAACGTCCCATGTACGAAACAAAAGATTCTCTATTTTATTGAATACTTGTCTCGCCATTTGATGTAACTTTAAGTGCTCGAATTATTCGTTTCCCTTGCCGGAATTGCAATTTTAAACACGAGTGAAATTTATACGTATAGTCGGTCAAAGAAACAGTCTCAAAGAATAAGTCGCGCGAAACGTAGAATATTCTGAATACCTACATATTGAATATTGAGAGATACATACGCATACCTACATAGCAGTAATATTGAAGCGCATACGGAGAGAATTTCCTTTTAAAATTTACTCTGAAAATTATGTTAATCGTGGACAACATAGTATTTCGAAAAATGTTGTGTGATTTTCTGTGTTTTTTTTTTTTACTATGCACTACAATAAATTTGTTATAGTATATATTTAAGAAAATAGTGAAAATCACATAAAATTCGAGATACTATGTTGTCCCACGATTAACATGATTTTCAGGGTAAATTTTAAAATAAAATTCTCTCCGTGCACAATATCTTCGAACCGGGATATACACACAGTTGCATATAAGAATCGATTTCTGAGCGCTACACCGGTATCTTAACCCTTTGTTGTTGGAACAGGATATTCTAGAGAACGAGCAGATAAAGCTCGACCGCGTGTTCAGAGGATCCCTGATACACGATATCGTGCGCGGCATGGTGTACCTCCATGCGTCGGAAGTGAAGAGTCACGGAAATCTCAAGTCCTCGAATTGCGTCGTCGATTCGCGATTCGTCCTGAAAATCGCCGACTTCGGCTTGCACGAGCTGAGAAGGAGCACGGACGCGGATGCGGATGGCGACAAGGCCAGCTACGCCTACTGGAGGAGTACGTGTTTGCAAACCGGTTATGCGACCGCATTCTCTCGTGTGGTGATATTTTTCCAACGATCGTAAAGCTCCAACGCCAAATATTTTTCAAGCGCGCGCGTGGAAACGCGCGGCCAGAAATGGAGATAATAATATAGTCAGAATAAACGTGCAAAACTTCTGTTTGATGATTTAACTATTTGGACAAGTTCTTTTACCGCACATGTCACACGTTTACCAACAGTAACGTGCGGGAAAAATGTTTATTTAATCAATAATTTCTGTTACGCATCAGAATCAGGGGATCAGAAGTTTTAAACGCGGCAAATATTTTTTTTTATCTCGACGATATGCTTCTATTCCTCTTCAAATATTTATAATTTATATTTGCAATAACGATCGAACGCGTGGAAGAGAGGGAAAAGAGGAAAAGAGAGAGAGAGAGAGAGACCGCGTTGAACCGCTCGATCCGCTTTGATTTTTTTAGAGCAGGAAATTTGGTGTTTGCAGAACAGCTGTGGACAGCTCCGGAGCTCCTGAGGATGGAGAGACAACTGCCCGAGGGCACTCAGAAAGGCGACGTGTACAGCTTCGCTATAATCGTTCACGAGATCGTGGTGCGCCAAGGGCCATTCTACTTGGGAGACAATAACGAACTCTCTCCAAAGGGTGAGTCTTTAACGTCATTCGAGATAATCGCGGATACCAAGCAATTGCTTCTCGTCACGTTTCATTATTACGCGAACAAAAACGAACGGCCCTTTAATTAGCATCTTACTTTTTTTTTCAATATGTATTATAGTTAATTTATCTGGAAGCAACAAGGTCAGCTTGACTATTATTTGCAACTACATTTCTATCATTTGGAAAATTATACGATAATCGAATACAATTTTAACAAGCAAATTTTCATTGCTAAATATGAAAAAAATATGTATCAATATTCACAAATATGTATACACATAAAATATATATAGAAAAAATATATATATAAATGTGTCAATTAAAAAAAAATATATAGAGTTTATGTATGTCAACGAAATAATAAAGAGAGACATAATGATAAAACGCTTTATTTTTTCAAGAGAATATTGTTTTAAAATAACAATCCAGAAAGCGATGCCACTGATAAACAACGTTAAATGTTTTTTGCTAGTCATGAACGCGGAAGATCAGACGACGCGTATAGAATACATATACGTACTGAATACCGCAGTTCGTTATTTTGACCGATACACGACAGTCGCGCAGTTCCTTTGTGCCCTGCGAGCGCTTTGATTTCGGCATTCTAAAGAGTAACTAACGAGAACTTGAATCCAATACATTATATAACATTCATTCCACCGCATACAGTATTGCCTTTTTTCGCGTCTTTGTTTCTGGAGGCAGCATGCATGTTCTGGAATACGATCACGAACATGCCGTCGCGTGACGCGATTTGTGATGATAGTTCACATGTTACAATTTAGCTGGCGGTAATCTTGTAGATTTTAACAAAAAGCCGACGTGATCTCGATTCATAATTAACACGATACGCGAAGCATATATCGAAATTATGGGATTTTTCAATGCAAAATTGCAGGTATTGTATATTGCGAGGTTATTTCAAAAACTTGCTATTTCTGCGATTTATTAAAAGTAGGACATTAATCATGAATATTTCCTTTTGAAGATTTAATTGAATGAGAAAAATCATTGTCAAAAAGTTATTAATTTAATGGCATTTAATGTAATCTTATGCAATTTTTATGAGAACAAAAATGCAACACTAAATTATTTGTACGTTTCATTAGTTTCACAATCAATTTTTCAAAGGGAGCTTTTTATTTCCGCTGATAAGTGAAATTTCGATCGTCGTTTTATCGGCCGTCGGATATCATTACTTGCTAAAGCTTTTCAAGAAAGCTCGTCAAAATCAATCTCCTTGTTTCTGATGAGCTTGCAAGCTTTCATTAAAATTCAGATAGTGTTACCATCAGTCGATTTCTGCAGAACGAATTGTCACAAGTGTCAATCGTCTCGCAAAAATTGCATGTATATTTTTATATAATTAAAACTGTAATATAAAATTATAGATTATTATTCGATAATCAGCCAAGTTTTTTTTATCCAAATTTGAATGCGTAAAGTTGGAAAATCTATTTTTGCAAAAAATGCCGATAAATTTTAATACGTGAAATAAAGATGCAGAAATAATTAATCTGTAAAATGTACACAATCAAAAGATTCCAGTATAATTTTATTTATTATATCGATATCTTATCAAGTATTGACCAGATGATGATAAAGCTCGATTAACGAAACTTGTAAGAATCCAACATTATTTCAAAAGACCAAACGCGCGTCCAACATATTCGTATCGATATCGAGTATAACAGATACCGAATTTTCCGGTAATACTGATCGGGGTAACTTGAGCTTTACCGCCGAAGCTCGCCATTTCCAACCCCCGAATGACCGATGGCTGCTCGTGCGATCGGTAACGGAGTTTTCTCGCACAAGCTCGCAAGCTCCCGGCAACCGGCCGCGAGAATCGATCCGCGGAATGGAATGTCGCGAGGTGTTCCATAGGAGCATGCCGAAGCGAGGTCCGAAAGCTCAGTCGAAGCTCTCACGCGTCCCAGAACGCACACGACTCTCGCGCGCGCTCCGCCGAGACTCTTCACGTTATCGCTCTCTTTCTCTCCATCCATCCATTTTTCACCTCGGCGCAAAAAAAAAAACATATTCTCGTCGGCGACGCGTGAAATCATCGGGCATCACTTATGCCCAAGTCTACGGCCTAATAGCGGAGTCGTAGGTGTTGTTTTAAAACGGAAAAAAGAAATCTTTCGGCGAGCGGCATACCCGATAACGTGCGCAAACAACGCGCTGTGTTCTTCCTCTTTTTCTCTCTTTTTCTCTATCTCTTTTTTTCGTAAGTTACGTGTAACCACACAAACGTGTCGGAATCCATCGGATTGTTCGCAAAATTGATCTTGTCGCGTGATTTACCCACCGTATAATATCGCCGGTTAAACGGCGTCGGTATCGATTCCGAGTGCGAAAAGACCGCTGCCGCACCGGGTCGACGCACCTCCGTAATATCCGCGTTACAACCGCGCGGAAGCAATTACCGTTGCATCACGGAACGTGAGGAAAAACAGCGCACGGAAATAAATTCCGGTGACCGTGTTAGAGGGAAAGAGGCCACTGACCATGTTAGAGGTCCCCCCCCCCCCCAGTAGGCTGAATGGAGTTCCGTCTGTGTATTAAAGTTCTCCCGCTAAAGAAAGTTAATTCCCTAAAGGGAAGGGTAGAGGAAGAAAGAAACTTTATTGAAGGAAATTCCGATTTTTTTGGGGGGAAGATCTTTCATTAGATAGAAAAAAGTTTCCGATTGCGTTGGAGCAACTCCTTGATGACGTAGTGAGAGAAAATTTCTCATAATGTTAGAGAAAATAGTGGTCCTTTCTGTAATACAAAAGTAAACCGCTGACAGTGTGTAAAGATCGCGGATCAAAGATACATTAACGGTGTTTTTCAGTTCGTTACGAGTATTAGCGAGTCGGATCAATCATTTACTTGAATCACTGGTGGATTTAACTTCACACCTGCTTCACGCGCGATGCGGTTTGATCTGCTAAAGTGAGCACGATTTGCTGACAGCACGAGGAGGAGAGAAACTCGACGGGAGGTAGCGCGCGTGGTAATCCGACAAGTGATAGATCGCATAACCGATCAGACAGCGTCGTAAACGACCCGTTTCGCGCTCCGCTACATTTCCTACGCGAGTTCACCGGCCGTGCACGCTGCAGCCCTTCGCAGCCTTTTATTTCCGCCTCTATTTCCTACCGTCGTACGAACGTGACTTTTATTTTTTTTCTATTCTACACACCGCGCTCCGGAACGTTTTTGTCGCGATAGACGGATCGTTTTATTGTCCTGTTGCGCTGCATGCTTGCAACAGTGCGAAATTGGAATGTAGGTTCAGTGTCTCTCTTTTTGTCGCTTTCACACACGCTCTTGCTTTTTTTCTTATTTCCGAAGTTTCCCCCCTTCGCAATTCTTGTTTATGCGACCGTGATGGAAACGTATTTCTCAGAAAAAAATACAATTTTTATTTTTCCTCTATCTTTTAAATAAAGATATCAGTTTCAGGCTTAGAATCACTTAAATGTCTTCCGCAAAAAAATTTTTAATCAAAAAATATGCAAGATCTTAAATTTGAATTTTTACGTACTGTTCTATACTAATATTTAGGTGTTCTGTTGCATAAACCGAGCGAGAAGTAAGCCGAGAAATAAATGTGCGTTATATACCTACATACGCGTTATATATAACGATTATATTCAGTATCGATATCGACATTAATGTTGAGCTCCTTGTGTCATGTATATATGTCACTCGCAAAGCGTTCCGACTTTATTTCCTGCGGAATAACCGTTGAAAAGCATTATTCGTGCTAATTTACTCGGAATCGAGGTTACGAGCTCGTGGCTCGCGGTCATTAATTCCGCGAGGCATTTTTCGGGGGCCGGCAAAACGACGACACGAAACACGAACGAAACAATTTCCTCGTTCTACGAAACGATTTGCGAATCGCGCGTCCTATGGAAGATACACGGCGGTGTCGTGTGGTGATAATGGTGTTGGAAAGTTAAAATCGGTGTTTGCAGTAGGATAAAGTTTAATGGGGTCAGTGGAAGTGGAAGACAAAGATCCGAGGTGGACCCGGCCACCGGGATATGGGCCGACATAAGCGCGAGTGTTTCCCTAATGCGGCAAAATCCCGGTAAGGCGAAAGAGAGACCGCGGGTTATGGGTCACTTAGACCTTAAAAACGGATCGAATAGCCCGCCCGAGTAATTCCCTGAGAAATTTTTTGCCTTACGTGCCGTGGAGATAACTATTTGCATTTGACGTTTCAACGAAGCGGTTCGTTACTTTTTATTTTCGAATTTGTGTTTCCGGGAATTAATTTTTTTTCTTATTAATTTTCAATTATCCTCGGTAATCTTCAGCAATTCTCAGTCTTATTATTTTATTTAAGCAAAAAATACTATACTAGAAATGTATCCTTTTTTTACTTTTGGATATATCTTGAGACGAGGAATCGTTAAACGGAGATTACGGTGTAATTCGATTTAATGGCTGTGATTGCGGAAATTGATACGTCTCTCGGCGAAATTTCGAAAGCGTGAACTCGTGAACTCGGACGAAAACAGGGTCGTTGATCGTAAAACGACCAGATAACGACGTCGGAAAGGGGGTTGAGAAAGGGGAAAGAAATCAAAGTCAAGCACGACGATCCAAGGCCATCAGGATGTAACTTTTCAACGAAATTCCATCGAATAAATCGACCGTAATATCGTTATACGCGAATTAAACTTTAAGATGCTCATCGTACTTGTTTTAACCTCGAGCGCTCCTCGAGGAAAGCTTCCAGATGATAGCTTCATTCATTAGGCTCTGTAATGTAACTTCTACTCGAAATCGATTTAGCACGAAATTGGCATTTTATTCAGGAATTATACGTGTCGTGATATAATTTTTGTTCTGCATTAGATATTGTTATTAGATATATATTTTGATAAAACTAGATCTTTTTATGGAAATGTGTGGCTAATCCTTTAATGAAATTCCATTTACTTATTATAATTGTCAATTAATCTAATTGTTATAATAATTATTATTTATATTATTATTTGCAGAAACTAATTGTAGAAATATCAATGAGTAACAATAAACAATTACAATAACGGCAACTAAGTTTTGAAGTTTTAATGCAATTAAAAAAATAAAATAAAATGCGTTAACGGGGGAGGGGACCGATATCTAATAAATATTATTTTAGCTCGTTGTAAAATACGCGTGTTTTTAAACGGAAAAAGATAAATACACACTTGAAAGAAGAATGGTAAATAGCTTGCAGAGATACTGTTTACGCAATACATCGACTACACTCCACTTTCTCTTGCAAGCTAAACGGTAAATGAAAATTAATTCTGGATAAAATGCTTGTTGCACCAGATATCCGAGATAAACACAATAAAATACACGTTATTATGCGTGTGATAAGATAACATACTTAATTAACTGCGAGAAACGTGATATAAATTTATGTATATGAATATTTCGATTCAAACATTAGCGTTAGATTTTATATCTTAAATCTAAATATCTTTAAAAAATATATACTTGGATTTTAGATATTATTTATGCAAATTGTCAGCAGAACTACCATATAAAAATGTGATATACATATGAATCACGGTAATACATAATTTGTATCTATATATTTGCTCTCGATAACGTGCTCCAAAGAGTATAATAAAATGTCTCTTCTCTGTCTGCATTTAAATTTCCCTTTTTCATCGCATGCCACAATGATCGGGAAACGCTTTCCGACAATTTCCATCCGTCAAAAAGCGATATTCACGAGCGAATTTTTTTCCGCATGGTGTACCACATGCAGATTGTTCAACCGCGAAATTTCGCGGAACGCGCGGAAGACCATCTTGAATTTGAAAATGTATATATTCGCGGATTATATAAAATACTATCTATCGTATAAATTTTTATCGGGTATGCCGACTCGGCGGAAGTACAATACATTCGCGCCGTGCGTGTCTGCACTGCACTGCACACGCGTGCACGTGCACGTGCGCGAGTTAAGTGAGGAAGAGACGAGAAACGGAGGAGGAAAGATCCGATATCGCAACGGAATAAATTTTCAAGGGCTGTCCGGCGAGGCAGTTTGGCTCTCCCGTGATCGACGGCCAGGCTCTTCGAGGACGAAGACAGAATGGCGGAAAGGAGTAACGCCTCGAGCACGAGCAGCCTGACCCTGCCACAGATGTCGGGGGCGAGTCCCGACGGCGGGACCAGCCCCAGGAGGGCCGTCAGTCCTCTGCTCGAGGTCCGCAGGCCTCACTGCACCCTCAACTGCGAGTCCTGCAGCCTGTACCTCGAGGACGTCTACAGGCACAGTACGTGTCCGTTGTCCTTGGCGCGCGACAGCGGATTCCGGTTTCCCGTAGCCGTGCGATCGAATTCGATACCCAATCAATTATACCATAAGCGTTACCACGACCGTTTTCCGGCTCCTGAGAATAGAGAATTCCGTCGGAATATAACACCTGATATTAACCCTTCCCGGATAAAAATAGACAACTTCGTGACGTCGTGGGTTTTTACGAGTTTTGAAATATTTCATCAAGGGATATTTTAGACAGTACACGCTACAAATCGATGTCGATTTTTCGTTGTCGAAGAGGAATTTTATAAAAAACGCAATGTCCTGCTAGGCAGTGATTGAAATAGAATAGTACAAAAATACCTCACTTTTTGGCCATTTTTTTTCACTAAATTTCATTGAACTTTTAGATATTGTTTCTAATAAACGTCAACATATTTCATCTATTTTAATTTGCGTTAGTTATACTTTGCGACACACGCGCACATCCATATATATATTATAAACTTTTTAATAATTGAAATGTGCATTATCATTATTATTATTATTGTGATTATATGTATTTTTTACGCTATAGCATTACAAATGCGCGCTCCGCGCGCGCTTTTTATCATTTTTCACTTTTTGGTATATTTGCTATACACTCTATCAACCTCAGTACACACAACTGTTAAAATATGCCATGACAGCCGCTCACGAAGTAACCGCTGCGAGACAACAATCGGCGTCGCGGAAAAGCGACAACAATACTTTGAAAGACGCGAGTATCGATGTCATGCCTTTTTTTTAGAAAAGATATGTAATTATTGATTTATAAAAAAATATTCTTTACTTATTTATTATTTCCCTTTTAAGTCTCTTCAAATTTCCTTGTTTATTATTTTCCTTTTACAAAAATTCTGTCATTAATTTAGCGGAATTTTTCATTTCGAGAATTCAAGGAGCGTAACGTACGATGCTATATAACGTACAGAAATCAAACTGAAATCTATTTGGAGATTCTATATTTGGGATTCTCGTTGGAAGTACTGCTTACACATATTTCCTTTCTCGCGTGGACCACGGAATATCATTCAAATCAAGGGCTTTCATATAATTTCCATTCGAGTCTATTATTTGTTATATTATTTCAATATTGCTCGTGTAAGAGCGTATCAATATTTCAAATAAAATTATAAATGCAAATAGAAAAAGAATAAGGTTAAAGAAGCGATAATAATTAAAGCAGAAAAAGTAAAAATATAAATTAACCGTTATTATAAATAAATGATTCAATCGTTTTTTAATTGTAAAAGCTATCTTGCGTTTCATACATTTCATATACAGTCCGATGATCAAATAACGAGACTGCTTTTATTTAAAAAGAAGTTACTGCAATGGTTAAATTCTATTTTCGCTTCTTTGTACGTAAAAGTTACAAAAGAGAACTAAATTCTGTTATCATTGATACATTTAGTCCCTCCCTTTGTCGATTTTACCTCAATTCGTTTCTCGCGTATTGACATTTACACCAGAAAACCGTTTAAACTAATTCCGCGATTTTATGGAACGGATATGCCAGCGTCAGTCCGGGGTGAAAGTTCCGGCATGAACGTAAATGTGTGGACGTGTTATTGTAAGCTGATCTCCATCCCTTTTCGACATGATTTCTACCTGCGATGAAATTGGTGTATGCCAAATACGTGACCGGAAACGCAGATCGTATTATTGATGATTATGTGGCCGCCCGCAAATGCCGTTACATTTTACAGTTCTATCTAGCCGATGATTCTGTCATATTTCCCGCTAGTTACGTTCGATAATTTAACGCTCATCATTGTATAATCCTACCGTAAAAAAAAATCCATATCGCGAGATAGGAATAAATTGTGCCTTATATAAGCAGAGAGAAGACATTTAAGTATATTCATAGATCCGGCTCGTTCCTCTTTCTCTCTCTCTCTCTCTCTCTCTCTCTCTCTCTCTCTCTCTCGCTCTGTCATCTTCGACAGAAATAATTATTCCCAATAATACAGACCTTCGTATTGTAGTTTCACGGTTCGTTGATGCCCCGAGATGTCTACGTCAGTCAGTAAATATATCTTATTGGAAAAATTCTCACGCGGGTTAGACATACGCTACAATAAATCGATACGAGCGACGCTGCACTCGAGAAGATCAAACGGTCAACGGAAAATTTGTAGCTCTTTAGAATGAATACGTGGACAGTGGTGAAGCACGCCTGCGATAGGCGGACGCGAAGGAGAGAGTTCCGCGCGCTAGGCGGACACATCGTCGTCTGACGTAAGCGCGGGCTGCACCACTGAGCCGTGGATAAAAGTGGTTTCGCGCGCGATTGCATGCGGACGTTCCAATTCTGAGTAATTGCAACACAGCGGAATACCTCGCGGCGTTACGTCGACTGTCTTTTAACACGTTACCACCTGTGTGCCTGTATAGCCAGTTGCAATCGATATTTTTACGCCCAACGGGCGGATTATTTTCCGCGCCCGTTTTCCTTTCTTTCTACTTTCTTTTTCTTCTTTTTCATGAGGAGATCCTTTTACATTGCCCTGTGAACTTTGATACCACGCGACACGCTTCTGTCTCTGTTGCAGAAATAGTAGAAGGTGTCAGAAGAGGTGGCGGTTCACCCCTAAGGCCTGTAATCGACGATGCTTCCGTTGAAGAAGAGGTAAATACCATTAAAAAGGCAAATGCTTCAAATGTATTCGCATATTCATGTTTATACCCAATACGACGATATAAGATTTATCCGCACATGATAATTAGTGCGCCGTTCATTAGCATAATCAATCGCAACATTATCATAAAATATTCATATTATTCGACATATTATTTACGCATTATGTATTATTACTATTATTAGCCGTTACCTTGTTTGAAATGCATTTTCAAAGAGGAAGGGAATATAAATTTACAAGATGAATCTCATTTTACAGGTAGCTACTCTAATGAGACGATGCTGGGCGCAGGATGCCGCGGACCGACCGGATTTTCCGGCGCTCAAGCAGACGATTCGTAAAATTAATAAGTGAGTAAATTTCCCTCGGCAAAATTTTTACGCCATTCAGCGTAATATTGCGATTTACAGATTGCGATATTTATAAGTCGCGCGTTCCTAATTATAAATCAAGTCCACGTCGACGCCGGAAACGTCACGTGTGCAGCGAACTTAAAACGGAAAATCCCGAGTGAATTTTAATAACCCATTCTCTCATTAAGCTAAAAGCCGGCGTTGAGGCGCGAGCTAGCGCGCTAGCGCGGACATCGTGAGATTGTGATAGGAAAAAAAAAGTGCGTATATCTTCCCCTAGAATACCGATAAACCTCGAGCCGGGATGTAATGCGAGCGCGCGGAGCTGTAAAACTCGGAATAACGTTCGAACTATCAGGAGAATGCATTAACTGCGTCATCGAGGTATTGTCCCTCCCCGTCTAACGTTATTTCCGTCTCGTCGGATTTCTACCGGATTCGCTGTTACGTTTACGTCGAGTTGTCGACGTGTCGGAAATGTCGATAACGACGACGATTTCCCGACGAACGTTCGGAATCAACGATGACGATCGTATATACCTATAATTGCGCGGACGCTGAACGCGACCGCGCGGCGTCTTCGGCACGAAGAAACATGAGATTCAGGTCGAACGAATTGAGAAATGGCTGACTGCGATCTCCGGTATATATCGTGTAGAACAGCGTCGTTCGTATTCAACGCCGGCAAATTGTACGGGCCATTGTAGAAGCCGACATAAAGCGTCGCTGAGAGCAGAGCTCGCGATATCTCTACGAGTATGTCTTTTTCTTCTATATCGTAAAGGCGGGCAGTCACCTCCTTTTGCCTCTTTCTCTCTCTCTCTCTCTCTCTCTCTCTCTCTGCGTTAGATATTGGCATAGTTGTCGACCTTCCAGGCGTTGTGCATCATCTCATATCCGTGAAAGAGTACATCGTCGAGTCTAGGCACACGGTAATTCAGTAGGTCAATAACTGCACATGAAAGAGAATGGCTTCCGGACGGTTGAGCGCGTTCCGTTGAGGAACAGAAAATCGAGAAATAAGCGGAAAAGACGGTGAGAGACTGGGGGAGGCAGAACAAGCTGAAAGAAAAAAAAATCGAAAGAACCGTGTCACCGGCAATCGATCATCGAAGCAGTCGTTCGACCTTCTCTCCGGGAAAAATTGCGCCTGCAGACGAAGGATGCCGCTGGCTTTTCTCGGAAATACAAATTTGCGACTGAATCAGTCGTGAGATTATCTTTTTTTTTTAGAGCAGGTTTCAAAAAATTGAAACGAGCATATCATCTAAAGAAAATGGTACGATTTACACTCGATCGTCTGACGAAAGTCAGCGGTAATTCTGCGGGAAAATGTGAATTAAGAATAGAGAATGAGAAAAAGAGAAAGAGAGAGAGAGAAAGCTCGACATAAGAAAATGAGATCCCTGCTTTGCATAATTTCTATAAGCATAATTTTTCTCATCACGTTTCCATACCGCGCGCTTGGAATCTACGTCAAATAAGAATTCTGCAATCTCATAGGCAATTCAATCGACATTCGTTCAATATCTTCGGACGGACGGCTGTTTCGATTGACGGCTCGTCGCCGCATTTGATCGAGAGCTTCCGATCTCATTTAACTTTGACGTAGTTTTATCGAAGCACTCGACAATTTTTATTTTCATTTTCGATATAATCCATATGACTGGTGAATTGGACCAACGTTGGCGCCCGGTGATTGACTTTCGTGAGAATTTTGCGGATTCGAGGACCATATATTCGTAAAAATCGTTAAAACTGTTGATTTTTAATATACAATTCATAAAGCGTATTACTTTCAATACCTATACATGTTATAGACAATATATATTATAGTTTTTATCCGCATTATTTAGGAAAATAATGCAAAGAAAAAATTTTATCCTTACGAAATTGAACAATCCATGATATCAAGTACATTTACATTTTCGTTTCTTTATTCTTAATATTGTACACGTGGCATACTTAATATTAAAATTAATATTCAATATTATAATATTATCCAGCACAATTTTATTAAACGTAACTTAAAATATCACATCATTCAACCAAACATGTTCTATTTAAGCTAACGTTTGATGTATATATTGTTCACTAAAGTTCCAAAGCCGTAACATCTCAGAGATACATACCTACAATTGCATTACTCTGACAATCCCTTTAAACTTTCTAAAGCTTATTTACTAACAATCAGACTCTGTATACAGGATATTAAAACAAAACAAAAAATTCAAAGCCTAAGAGCAATTTTTTATTAGTCTAAAATATTTTTACTGGAAAAACAGATATTTTTATCAATTTTTATTTATCTTCATTATCAATCCTGAATTTGTTATTTTGAAATCTATCATTGATGTATAATATTTTAAAATGAAAAAATTAATGTATGGTTATATCCATTGAAAGCTTCATATTGCGTCACGCGTATATTTGAACTTACAACTTTTACTTTTAATACAACTTCACGACGACACACCTGCATTTTTTGTTAATTAACGTCAGAGCTATTTTCAGGAAAAATAATGCATATACACAGATATACGATGTTGCACACAATCTATAAATAAATGCGCATCGTTATGTATATTATTATCATACATTTAATGTGTCGATTGTTCGTATAAAGTTAAGCAGTTTATACAAAACGTTATGGTAATATAAGAGCTTATAATGATCATAATATTTCGTATTCTTCAATTTCACGTAGGACGAATTATAACGCTAACAAATGAGAACGTTAGAATGATATCACAAAATGTTTCAATATACGATAAAATCTTATTTACTCTGTCTCGACCGATAAGCGCATTGTTTCGGAAACATAATACACGAGCAGAATATTAAGTAACGATTTAGAACTGTTCTCAACACGAGAGCAAACTGACTCCATTTCGCGAAGTCTGCTCGGAAATAGAGGGCTACGTTATTTGGGATTAATAATCGAGAAATAAATTGTGAATTATACTTTTTAATATTCAATGCGAAACTGCGCTTTTTAATACTCGTATATTTAAAAAAAAACGTTTTATGAGTTTTTATACGCGCGCGCATTCTCCAGAAGAATTTTCCACCGCGTAGAGAATCACGCTTACGTGATATTGCGAGAATTCCTATTCCGCGATGGTCTCTCGCATTTGAAATGCGTAAAAACGAACCCTACGTATATTCGCCTGAAGTACCGCCTTGCGTACCGCGAATGAATACCCGGTGTAAAGGCGATCGAATGTGCGCGTAGCACGTGGGAGGTATTGAGCAGCAGCTTTAGTGTTCAATGCTGCAACGAATAGCGCGATTGGCAGCGGCAGATTAAAGCGGACGATAGCGCGTCCTCGAAATTCGCCCCGTTCATCAGCACGCCGGAAATGCTGAATTCGCGAAGATTATATCGCCGTTAATTTTTATTATCGAACAGCTCTCTCGAGGCCGTTTATTGCTCGAAAACAGGGACCAACTCGCACGCAGCATGCCTAAAGCACGTACTGCAGTCAGAGAAAAATTAAAAAATAAAAAATTAAAAAATGACAAAAACGCAGTAAAAAACAGCCATACACCACTCCAACCTACTTTTTATACTTACGCTCTCTGGCTGCGTTCATTTTGTTCATTTTTATGCTAAAGGCATTAGGTTGATATTTCTGACTGAACGACTCTTTTTTGTTAAATCTTGCAGTACAATGGCACATGGATTTGAAACCTCCAAAATGGCACGCGAGCCAAAAAGATTAGCTATCTCCGCTCTAAAGTGAAATCGTTACGTACCTTTTCCGTCCGGCCAGAAGATTCAGGCCAGGAAAAAAAATCATTATTAAATATGGACTTCAACGAAACGTTTCCTTTGATCGGAAGCTATCAAAGCGTCAGACAAGTATCTTGCGACAGCGATGATTCTATATGTGCGCGTACTCGATCTATGCTTTTTTTTCATTACATTTTTTGCTCATATCTATCTTTTGGCGCGGAGTGCGCTCGTGTCTCTTTGCTTTCATTTACACGAGTTATTAAATTACTAGTGCGACAGAAAGGACCAAAGGCCCGAAAGATGGAACAGAGATGGAAAAAGAGATGGAAACTCGTAATCTTAAAAATTAATTTCAAAGCTTGATGGAGATAAGAATGGTACAAAAAAAAGGAAGAGAGAAAAGAGCGACATATCAAAAGATAAATGAAGAAAAAAAAACTTAAGAGAGAAAGTTAAAGAGAAAACAGTGTTTGTGGTAAAAGTGGAAAAAAATACGCAAAAAAGAGCGACGTCATTTGTCGCACCTAAATGGAATTTCTTTCGTACTTGCTAGCGTAAAAATTACACAGAGTTAATATTAAATTATACAAAGTAATTCAGTTAAGTTTGCATACATACGTATATGCCGTGAAGATATTATTAGACGATACGGTTACGGAGCGCAACTTGATATCGTTCATTTCCGAGAAAAGCCATGCGTGTTTTTAATAACTTTTTTTAAGAATTTCATCTCTAGACTCCACAAGGGTCCTCTAAGACAAGGATTTACTCCCGCGTAAAAAGTCTTACGCCGTTATGCATGACTCGTGCCAATATTACATTAAAAATCACATTATATTCTATGAAGGCAATGTACGCGCGCGAGAGAGGAATATCTAATATCTTTTCACAAAGAAGGCCCGCTATAAACTCGTCTCCTCTATTATTTCCCCGAGCTATAAAATCGATCTCGAAGATATTTCATAACGTCATCATGGAATATTGAGCCGTGTGCGATTAGAAAATTAATATTTGTTTTTTCATTTCATCGCGTGCATACCACGCAGGCTATGCCAGGCAATATGAATTTTCTTGCACAAATAAGAATATTTTAAAGATAAATTATGTATTCTCAAATATGAAATTGATTTTTCTTTAACAAGAATTTCATTGCCATGATACTTTATCTCGTAAAAACTTTTCAGGAATTATATTAAGTTCGGAAAATAAGTAAATAACAACGAAAATTCATTCTTTAAGTTAATAAAAGATTAATTATTTCTTAATAGAAGCTTTACAAAGATCTAGACTTACAAAAGTATTTACGATAAAAATACATACGTTGAAAAATCAAATGATAATATTTTTACAAGAAATTTCTTAAAAAATTTATTGGCAAAATATTCTTGAATCAATCTAGAATATTCTTTTTATACACAGTACTAACGTTTTGTTAATGGATTAACATATTAACAGTTACCACAAAAACGAGTGCCCATCGACTTCATTACAGAGACTGTCAAACTGATGTGCTTAAAGAGGACCGATTGATTACCTAACAGATTCGTGTGTATTCGATCCATTAAACCTTTCGTTAATTGAAATGTAATATTTGTACGTCCTAATAAAGGGAAAGGAGATTCGACTGCGTTTTGGCAAAATTGGTAGACTTTGATTTTCACAATTTATTAGTTGTTCACCTGCAATAGGCGCACAACGCATTTAATATCATAATGCAACTAATGTAATTTTGTGGTTTGAATCAGTAAAGTAGTCGCGCAAAGTAAAGGTCTTGATACATTGGCGTGTGTACACGCTGTTTATACTTTATTCACTATTATATAATGCCAAACGTCACTTTGTTGCGTCCATATATGTCGTGTAACACACGTTGTTCGCGCTAACTTCATCGGCAAGTTACATGTAACTTCGAAAACATCACGGCTGACGATAGGATTCGCTTTTGTGAGTCGAAACTGTACAGAAAACTTCAACTATACATATTTCATCGTAGTTTATTTGGCTCGTTATTTTTAAAAGCATCGTTACTCCTCTTTGAAGAAAATGTCATTAGTATTAATGAGCATATTCTGTTCAAATTATCTTCTCTGTCGACTGGATGCTCAGAATTTCTAGAATTACTTTTTATTCATTTTTTTATTCGCTAGAAGTTAGTTTTTAATATTCTAACAGAGAGTTTTGATAGCGCCGATTGCCGCCGACGGAGAATATCATTATCATAAAATTATTTTAGAATAATGGCATCCGCGTTTCATTTTGAAGCACGGCGCGCGTCAATCTCTCCAACGCTAACATAGTTACGGCATCTCTTTGAAAGACGATTATGCGGCGTGACTCCCTACACAGCTACGTACACGTGCATTCTATACTATGCTCGAAGGCCCGGCGTTGACGTTAGCGCACGTGCGCTACGCGTTACAAGTCGAGAACTAGATCGAGCAAGATAATTACGTTCGATATTTCGTAAGAGAATTACGCAAACAGGCCCGGCTGAAGCTTCCAGTTCGATGTTAAGGTCGCAAAGTGAAACGCAAGTTTCCCGAAAGGCAAGTTCTCCGAATCTTTCGAGAGAATAGTTACGTAACAATATCAGTGAAGAAGAATTTCGTCGCTATTAAAAAAAAATTATATATCGTTATTATAACCGTACAAATTACAATATTTGCGTTTCAATTTTGCAGTACCTTATTAAATTCTGACCTCTCAAATTTTTTTACATTTCGTGCTCGTTACCATTATTTCGGTATTTGTCTGCAACGATGTTACGGTTAGTTGGAAGATTTTATGTAAAGTCCGGATATCGCATTTCGCCAAAAAGGAATATTTCCCGCAAAATTTTCCGCTTCATAAATTACGCGACTGTACCACAAACATGGTGGAGCAATTTGCTTATTATTCTAGTCACGAATTGCGAGCAGAGCAAGCAAAAGGTTTCTTCGTTCTCCGTTTTGGATTCCACGCACGGAGAAATTTACGTCGATATCATTTTTTTATTAACTCGCGAAGCAAAATAATAAACAATAAATGTATAAATTGCTATACTATTTCATTCTAAATAATATCAATTTGATCATAATCAGATGTATATTACCTGCCATCTCACAGGATTATACTATTTAATTGTTTACTTCAGTTTATTCACCAATACGAACACATCGTTAATTAATTATAAATGCATTATCTCCGCAAGGAATTGTTCGTTTTTGCTACAAATGCCAAACGGTCATAAATATCAATTTCTGTAAACAGAGAAAAAATCGTTTATAAATCTTCGTAAAATCACTTGAGAGAAGTGTTTGCTGGCACTCCAAAAATAAAGAAAAGATTAAAAAAAAGTCAGACGAGAAAAGGAAGATCTGCACGCGCAATTATTCTGTAGGTATTAAAAAATGAAATGTTCGCATTAATTTCGCAAATTTATTCAGAATCTCAGAAAAGTTCTGTAAGCGGAAGGCCGAATTTCACCGCTTGTGTGAAGTCGAGCAAAAAGTGGCTTGCTAGTGCCCTGGCGCGCTCAGCAATATGAATAATTAACGTGTTCAACAAATTAACCCGTCGACGTTTAAATCCTCTAGTTCCGTAATTATTAATAAAGTAGATGCATTTTATATGCCATATATTTTATACTGACCTGAATAAACATGAGCTCACTTTTATGTTATTTGAATTTAACAATTATACTCGTATCATTACGGAAGAGATATCATTCCCGTAACGTAATGCTAAAGAATTTGTCATATTTATAAACTCAAAATTTTTGCTTTTATAATATATATAACAATTACTTTATACAAATTTATTATTAATCAAAATTTTGTTTGATTTGGGGAAATAACTGTCTCTAAAATTAATCGACCTAATTAATTCATGTGCCCGTGAAAATAACATTTTGATGAAACTGTCGAGACTGAATAAAACCGCGAAGGTATAGAAATCTTTTATCAATTTTCTTTTGACGCTACATTCTACAACCTTCCGATATTGGACGAACTGCTAATTTCCAGTAAATGGTGCGCACGTTATTGTGCAGATAGAAAGCCGATTTATACATTCCTTCGAAAGTTTTCATAACAAAGATAAAGGCTATAAAACACGGACATGATCTTTTCCGTGTACCTTCGCTTTTAGTTTCGCGATAAAGCTGCTTATTATTTAAAACGTTGCAAAGTGAGCTCTAAAACATCATGAATTTTAGTGAGCCGAGTGAATATGAAATTATGTGACATATTATTTTACACAAGTTCTCTAAAATAGAGTTTATTCTTTGTGAATAAACGATTCATACATGTAATATAATATTAGGTCTGTTTTTTATAGCTGAACTGGCTACACTAGTTCAGAGTTTATCTTTCTTCTTCCAATGTAGATAGAGAAAGATAAACTAGTGCAGCAGTTCAGCTATAAAAAACAGGCCTAGTAATCACTGCGAAAATTCGTTAAATAAAAGACAGTCGCGTTTTTATTTTCACATTATTCAAAAATATCTATTCTTTCGAGATCACGAACAATTGTTCATCGATTCGGTAGCCTTGAACCGTTCTATGTTATAATTCTCAGATAAAATTGTATTCATATATGCAAACTTATCGCGGATAGTAGAGAACATTTCTATTAAAGAAATGTCATTATTTTTATCTCGCGAAATTCGGCGGAAATGTCGACAGATGACGTTTGACGCCGACTAAGTGGTACTCTAGCGAATGTCGATATTTCTCGCGTCCCTTTCTACTATCCTCCTTGGAATGCGTGTTGTGTTATGTCAGTCTTCCCTGATAACCCGAGAAGTAGACCCCCCCTTACCATCGGAAGCCATTCCGTTCATTCTTCTACGAAAGTGAACGAAGAGAAATCTTGGCATGTTGGACTGATATGGGTCTCTAATAGTCAGTATTTCTATAGGTGAAGCCATATAGCGAATTATCTGTATCTCTTATCACTAAGCAATTTCACATCGCAAAAATCTCTTCGTTACATTTTAAGGAAATTATGACGGTCATTATTTTTATCATTATTATTATGATTTTTCTGTTAAAATTATGCTAAAATAATTATTTCCTACAAAACACATCTGTTATTACTTCATTTATTTTATTACTATTTGTCATTCATTTAATATGTAATCTTTTATGAGTGATTTTTCGACTCATTTTGTAATTTGCTTTTGTCGTGTCATCTATCTAAATTTTCTTGTTATATACCTTGTGATTTTCTCTTCGCGCGAAGCAAAAACATTATTTGATTTCCTGACATTTTGCATCAAAGAGAATACTGAAAGTAAAAGCAACCCATTAATACCGCAGCAAAGCTGCATACGCCTCAGTTGAGATGTTATTTCTAAAATGCAGTGGACCACCGGTATTTCTTTTCTCGCGTAATTTTCATCGCTCTAAAGAGGTGTAGAGTTTCCTTGAATGGGACGTCTTTTTTGTTACGTTGTGAGTTATATCGAATTAAGTAAGAATATTACATAGGAAAAATGCAAAACGATTATGATACGCAATCAAGATACGCAAACGGAAAATTTGTCTCTATTATTTAAATGAAATAATTCTCTCTATTACAGTCTCCTCTATTGTTTATAAGAAATATTATAAGAAAACGAAATAATACACTTGATGCACGTGCACAATCTATTTACCCCTTTGAATCGCATCGTCAGATCTCGTATTTACTCCTTTATGAACCACAAAGATCACGTGTAATCGATGAAAAACTTGACTTTCTATAACATCTTCAGCGAAGTGATTATCTTGGTTATGGCCCTCACGAGAGTCAATTATCATGATCTCAAACAATTCTCGATATCGGTCCCTCATACCTGCATGATGTGGATATTACGTTTGACCGACCACAAACACGGAGATTGAATTAATTGTCCTTTGCGAAGGTTCGCTGTCTCGATTATGGTTTATCCTATCCTCTATACGCATCCGACCTGTGAACGTTTCTCGTATAACTACTCGTCTGATCGAACAATATTGATTTAGCTCGCGATGCGGATTAAATTGAAGAATTCCTTCTCATTGTTCGTAATTGCAGATGTCTGGCTATCCGATCGCGCGGGACATCCAATTTAATATCTTCCGCCGTGATTCGAGAGTGATTTTTTGCGATTTCATTTTCCCCTCCGTTGCTTTAGATGTCGAAGTTAAATGCGAAATTAGATATGAATTGTATCTCGTTCCTCTGTGTTTCAGAGACTACGAGAGCAGCAATATCCTGGACAATTTACTATCCCGCATGGAGCAGTACGCCACGAATTTAGAGACGCTGGTGGAGGAACGCACGGCTGACTACCTCGAGGAGAAACGTAAATGCGAGGAACTTCTTTACCAGTTACTACCAAAGTAAGTTTTCGCGGAACGTGAATAAAACGGACTTCCCTTAGAAAGAACGAAAGAGATGTCGTTACATTTACCGCGAGCTTCCGCGGAGAATCCGTCTGAAGTACCTTCCTCATTTCGCGAGGAGTTATAAATATTTAAATAGCCGAATTATTTAGACACGGATAAATACGAGATCCCTAACTCGAAGAAACACAACATTTGAAATGTATTTCTTATATATATATATATATATATATTATATATATAGCACATATATTTGTTATACATTACATTACATTAGTAGATTCAAAATTTATTTTAATTTTTTTCGAAAGCTTTTATTACTATTAATAATTTTGTAATATTTGTTTAAAGAAATGCTTTTACTAACTTCAATCATTAAATTGCATATAAAATTTGAATTTCCCTCACAACTGGCTGTAATTAACTTTTTGTTTGCTTCCGTATGTACCACACATGCAGTACTATTTTTCCATCTGAATTATTATCTAAATTATTATCGGACTTTACTGTTAGAAACATACGGTAATTTAATCGGATATGAATCAGTCGGACATATATATAATATACAAATGTACGCAAGGATTCTTCCTATCGGATGAATATTAATCGCTAATTAATGCAAATGCAAGTAATAATAATCGAAATATACCAAATGCCTTTTACATCAAAGTGCGACAATGCGCCATGACGTAAATTAACGATTGAAAGAATCCTTTCGTGTTACAGACGACGTGAAATTGAATGGTGTGATATGGAAAATAGACAATCAGTCGAATCGAATGGCTTGCTCGCGCGACGAGCCGATAGATTATCGAAAGTTTAAAATAATTGTAAAATTGAAATTGATCTGAAAATAGTAAAGACTTGTCAGTGTGCATACAGAATGAGACGATAAGAAATCGGACGGAACGGAATGATTAGAGCGCCATTGAAGTCTAATCCGTAGAACTGCAACATGATTATTTAGTAGAAACTGAGTCGTCTTAATTCAAGATCGCGTAACGACAATTGGAGCAATGCACAATGTAAGAAGTTTCAAAATAATTTGTTGATCCGAGCAAATTCGTCGTGCATTGTGATTATCATGTTTTCATTACGACATGATAAAACAAAATTTTCTAAGTTTGCTTAAAAATTTACATATTTACTCGCGATAGAGTCTATTGAAAGCGACGATATCAACGCGGTAATAATCGACACCATTTCACTTGAGATCCTGGCAAAAAAAAAAGAGAACTGTATACAAATTGTACATATACCAAAAATGCTCGTTTAAACGAAACTACTTCGTTACAGTATGCGCGGTTAACATGTCTCGTATAACTTTTAGCGAGCAAGTAAATAAGCGAACGTTAATGAACTTTACGAAGATAAAAGGAAGAGCAAGGTGCGAGGGAAATTTGTTGAGAGCTTCAAAAACTTTATCACCGCTCGTGAGTGATAATTCTTTTGTCGAACGCCAGTGATGTAGTTAGTGCGCTATCGCGTCACACTTTATCAATATCACATCACGATACGGTGACATGACACGGTGACATGAAATTCTGAAACATCGATCTTTTTCGAGATGACAAAATTTCCAGGCACGTTAACAATATCTTATTATTTACTTCAACGCAATGATTTTTATTCCCATACGGAATTTCAAATTTGACATGAAAAATTAATTCCTTTAAGCGTAACATTTCATCAAATTATACGTCTGTATAAATATATGTTATAATATCTCTGCATACTGACTTTTTAATCTTGTAAAAGCAGCATATATGAATTAAAACTTTTTTAAAGTTTTCAAACCATTTTTCAAATTTAAAGGCTAATAGAAATGCCACTAGTTGCGCACATAGTTTTCCTTTAATTAACTTCTAGAAATTCAATTTTAAAATTTGTCGAATGTTTCTGATAAAAAAGTTAAATAAATTCCATGCAAAAAGGTTTATCAGGAAAAATATTATTACCTTTATATTTTTCTTTTAATAAAAAATTTTAAAATTTACATAAACTCATCAAGTTGTAAAAGTAAAAAATTCCCGAGCATACAAATTCCCTGTAGAGATCTCGTCATATTATGTCCCTCTAGAAATCGTCTGTTCTTTTTTTAATTGAGAAGTATAAATAAAAAATAAGCTGTAGCTCCTGCCTGATCTATGTGGAACACGTGTTGAATTCTTCTCATTACTTTTAAATTAAGTTATAGCTTGCTTTCTACTTTCCCTTAAATGTTTATTGCGCTAAGACGTATGTATATGATACATAAATGTATGTGATCGATATATTGAGCTCTGCAGGTCCGCTAAGCCGAAACGGCCGTTAGGAATCAGTCATCCCTCTGCGGGACTTGCGTCCCTTAAACTTCCTTTCCCCTTAACCGTCGTCTATGAAAGGCACGTGTTTGTTTATTTCTGCGAGCAGATCGGTGGCGTCGCAGTTGATCCTCGGGCAGAGCGTAATCGCCGAGACGTACGATCAAGTGACAATTTACTTCAGCGACATCGTGGGCTTCACGAGCCTGTCGGCCGAGAGCACGCCTCTGCAGGTGGTCGATCTGCTGAACGACCTCTACACGTGTTTCGACTCCATTATCGAGAACTTCGACGTTTACAAGGTAAGTATCGACCCGCTTTAAAGCGTATCCCGGGGACATAATATGTAGATGATTTAAAGCCTCGGTCGAAAGGGGGTGAATATTTTAACTGGGACGGCGAGAGTCACGGTGTCGGCTCTCATGAAATGGCGATAAACTTTCGCTCGCAATCCGCGTCCGATGGCGTCACACTCGCAATATCGCAAGTTCTATCCGGCGTAGTTTTATCGAAGCTGAACAAAGCGTTCATCGTTTCGACGAGTTTTTCTGTTTGCGAGAACCTGACTTCTTCTATTAAGAAACTTCGCCTTCATCACTGTCTCTCTCTTTCTCTTTCGCTTTCTCTCTCTTCCTCGCATTTTTCCAACAGTTCCGCCTTCGGGTAAAACGATCATCCGGAATAACGTATTGCTCAGCCAACACGTTGTATTTCTCATTGATCCAAACTCGGAGATCCCTCGATTCTATATTTACAAAGTGTTCCACGTGCCGTTTATTTGGAGCCTATCGCGAGATGTTCGACCCGCTAAGGCCAACGGGAGAAAGAGGCAAAGAGACAGGAGAGGGTGAAAGAAACACGGCAATTCCGGAGAACAAATCGCCCTTGATTTCTCGAGAGAGCGATTTTCTATGAAAATAACACGATTACCGCGCGTGGACTTGAATCTGAATTATTATGTAATATTCACGTGCAGGAAATGCGCCTAAGGAAAATTATAGACAGAATAGTGAGAATCACGTATAAAATATATGAATTTACCGTTACAATTAAAACTGTAAAACACATATGTATATATAAGCGTTGGATGTATAGTGACACGAATTCCATGGGATAAATTTGCGATAATGCGACATCTTGCCGAGCTTAAAGGGGACACTTTCACAAGATTATTTAATTAATATAATAGGAATAAAATTGTATTACCTAAGCGAGCACGAAACCGCACGGAATTTTTAACCGATAAAACGCCAGTATTTTAGTTAATTTCAGAAGTCTTTATAATTTTACAGTCTAAAAAGCACCTCTCGGTGCAGCGCAATATAGCCATATGATTACTCTGACTATGTACACCCATCCCCCTGCAAGTTTCGCTGAACTCCATTACTTTACTCTAATTACAGATTAAACTTTCCCTTTCTCCCTTGAACGTTCTCTTCTCTCTCTCTCTCTCTCTCTCTCTCTCTCTCTCTCCTCGCTTTTTAGAATATTGAATATCAAAATTAAATATAATCCTCTACTTACTATTCATACTCTTTCATATGTTTTAAATAATCATTACCGCGATTTATTTTTATAACAATAATTTTATATTATGAAGGTTTATTGAAAAATAAACTTCAGAAATTATAATTAATTTTCCATTAATATCACATCGCTTGCTAATTCACCAACGTACGTAACTTCTTTTTATAACTACCTATATTTATCGACAGGAAATATCATATCTTTTCAAACTGACATTTCGAGAAATAACATGTTTTTTGCTCGTCACATCTAGCTGCAACACTTTTGCTCATTTTTCAGTGTTTTGCGAACTACTTCTGCATTAAAATATATCTCACTTTTAATTCGTTTACTTCACTCCGGTGTTACGAACTTCTTAAAATCTTAACGTTCTTGTTAAATAGTGTTATTTATGTTTCTTTTTGCCCGACACCTTTTTCTCCTAATTAATCTATTTAACGGAAAATGTAATATAACGGGGATAGAAATAAATAATTTAACTAATAAAAATATTCTCATTAAAATAAACTAATTAAAATAAATAAAAATATTCTACGTAAAGATTTAACGCGTAAAAATGCTCTCTTCTGCTTCTTGAAACAAATAGTAATATTTAAATACACACAATACAAAAAAAATAATAATATTTGAATACGTACGTAATAATGTTATAATGTGCAACTTTAAAAAAAAAAACAAATTTTACATGAACATGCTTTTATACTATTTTTGTGATTTTTACCAACAACACATTTGGCATAGTTTCTCTCGATTCTTTCAGGTGGAAACGATAGGGGATGCTTACATGGTCGTATCGGGATTGCCGGTGAGAAATGGCATGAATCACGCTAGAGAAATTGCGAGGATGAGTTTAGCCCTCAGAGATACGGTAATGACATTCAGTATTCGACACAGACCAACCGAGCAATTAAAACTTCGTATCGGCATGCATTCTGGTGAGTCGACACTTTATCCTCCATCTTTTTCCGCCCGCGTAAAGCGAAACAAGATTAGTCCTGACGTAATTCTGGGCTCCGTGCCAGGATCGTATTGCGCATGGCCTACTATGTGTCTCTAATTTCTAATGTCAAGTCCCGAAGATAGATTGTGCATCTGCACCTATTGTTACTACAATTTGTGTTATTATGTTTAGCATTTGTTCTGCGCTAAAGAAATAATTTTTTTTACATCTTGATAAGTTTTCCGATGTTCAATTAAAGAGAATGGCTTACTCAACATGTTAAAGAATGGCGTTGTAAATCAAATTTACCTTTCGTGTTACAAAATCGATTGTATGTTGCAAAGGTCAAATATGCGAGCTGCAAATTGATATCGCGAGTAACAGGAATCAAATAGAAAAAAAACGCGGTACTATATTTCAAAATAATTCCTAGTGGGAATTTTTTTCTCGAGTTTACTTTAACAGAGTATTGAAAGTTCATTGAAAACGATATTCGATACGAGCGGAACTGATCCGGAAATGGTATTGTTGAAAAATCAGCAGCCCATCCGCCGTTACGAAAGAATGAATGATTGTATTTCTCGACTGAAGCCGTCTCGATTGAATCGTTTTTTCGGTTTTATTTCCATTAATTTTTAAATTCATGACACGATGGTCCTTAGACCATTACGTGACGAGAAACTCTATTTCCCGGAACACTAGCTCATCCCCATTTCTATCTCTCGCTAAAATTTTTCTCGGTGACATCAAGTGTCATGCGTATCCGAAGTGACATCCTTCAAGATCGCATAGAATTGTTAGATTACACCATTCCCGCGAGAAGAAACAGCTTAGCGTGATATATACGTCGAGAGGTTAGCTATAATTAGTAAAGTTAATTGCTTTTTAAATTAACTCGGAGTACGACGTCGCTTCTGCATCGTCTGACAAGAATGATTAACGTATTCGCGATTCGCGAAAATAATTACTTGTCAAATTTTTTATAATTATTTTTATAAAAATGGAGAATTAGCTTTTCCATTGAAAAACTGAAAGTGACGTTGGAGAAAAAAAACGAAATGTTTTTACGAAATTATTCTAAATGACATAAAATTATAGCTAAAAAAATATCTTTTATATGGAGAGAATCTTTTTGAAAATAGAAGCGCGAAAAATTATTTTTCTAAAGACATCCGAAAAACGAAAATGATTTCAGATATTTTCACAACTATTAAATCAATTATTTCCGTTGTTTTTCTCCGGAAGAAACGGTAATAAAAATAACATCAGCGTAAAACCGTTATAGTGTTGGACCGTACACGTGTTTCCTTGCAGGACCGTGCGTGGCCGGCGTGGTAGGTCTCAAGATGCCTAGATACTGCTTGTTCGGTGATACGGTCAACACAGCATCCAGGATGGAGAGTAACGGAGAAGGTAATTAACAGCTCAGTCATTCTCAGGGAAGGAAACGTTTTACGTCAAGGAGATGTAATAGGGAAAATGTGGAGGTAGAAAGTTATAGACACGAGCGGCAATTAAAGGGGAGTAAAGGTGTGGCGAGAGAGAGAGAGAGAGAAAGAGAGAGAGAGAGAGAGAGAGAAAGAGAGAAAGAGAGAGAGAGCAAGGTCGCCGCTTAAGAGAAAATCGACCTCTGCCTCAAGTGTTTCCATAGAGACCGTGGTTAGCTCGTTTTCAACCATGAGCGCAATCACAACTGTTGATTAGCCTTAATCATGTTAACTTGTCCGGTTAACGATTCCTGCGATCCATTAATAACGTATCTAGCGTGTTCACAGGTTATTACTATATTTGATATCACAAACATGATCAAATAGCGCCGGCGAATCGATTTTGGATTCAACTATTCATAATTTCAAACTTTGCCAATATTTCACGGGTCTAATGAGGTTCAATATGAAAAATAAAATTTCCTCTCGCAACCTCGTTTCGCTCTCGGACATCTCTCCTTTACAATTATCGACCGTATCGCGAGCGCGTTTTTCGAGCGTTTTCCTTTTTTTTTTTTTTTCACGGTCGACAAGGATCTCGATCTCGCGGCTCGACGGAACGACACGCAACGATGAAATTGATTGTGCACTGGATCTCGTTTGCTGACACGCTTACGAGGGCACGCACGAGTGTGCGGTATCGCTTAATGTTGCGCGTGGGTGGTTTTTCCCTCACAAGGACTTGGGTGCCGGCGTCCGTCGCTCGGCGTTGCGCGCGCGAGGCAAGGACGCACCGCAAGGCGCCACGCGGCTGTTTATCGAGTTTCTTCGTAGCTCGTTTTGTGCGTCGCGAGAATTATATCACGCACGTTAAAGTTTCCGCGTGATGGATTACGCTGAAAGGTTTCACGAATTTTCTTTTCTCTTCTTGTTCTTTTGATACGCTCCACTCTATTGGATACGCGTTCGAGAGTGAAATTGTGATATCTTAACGACTTCTCGCGATTTGTATTATCGTACGGGGCTATTGATATTGAATTACAACCGAGAACTTAGATTTTAACTTCGATGCTATCGATCAATTTTCTCGTAATCGAAATACCAAGAGACTTCGGGGAACTTTCGAAGTAGAACAAGAATAAAGACAAAAGACCTTTTAAAGACTATGGTTTTGTAAAGCAATTAAATAATACTTTACTCGTAATCTCTCTACTTTCTTTACTGTTAACCTTTCTGTAGAAGGAAAATAAAGAGCTTTTTAAAGATTACTTTTGGAAAAGCACAGTCTATGAATAATATATAATTTTTTATTTACTTTAAACTCACTTTCAGTTTCAATTTTAATAATCTTTACATTCTAGACTTTTAATAATGTGTTTAACCTATAAAGTATTCAATATTGAATGTTTCAAAATTACAACGGATAACTTACTATTCCGGACATATTGCTTTTTGTCCAGTTTAAATTAAAATTTAAAAGCAAGATCGTAAAATTCCTATGGCATTTTCCATATCCAAAGAATTAACATATAAAAACTGTAAATGTCATGTTTAATAGAAAGTTATTTTAAGAGACATCTTTATGATTTATATTTATAATTGTTAATATTAAAAAATGTATCAAGTAAAATCACAAGCAAATGAAATGAGGACGAAATATTATATTTTAAAACGCAAACGGTTTAATGATTATACTTTAATTAGAGAGGCACTGACATTATTTAGTTGAGAAGCTGAAAGTTTGACGCAATGTTTACATAAAGCCTGGCACAATTAAAGCACTGCGTGATTATCGCGAAACATGTTTTAACATTGCATATTGTATACATTCACATACACGTACGCGATATGTGATTTTGCATACATAACGAAAGACTTTCAATTCTTAGCTTTTCCCACACCTTTCAAAATAAATTCAACGAAAGCATGATAAATTGTAGAAAAAAAAAAGATAATAGCAAGCATGCGTTCTCACGGCTTTTAATCCACGAATAATTATTAATTCTTTATAACCGCGTATAAAATTTCTACCAATTCTTATTAAAATAACATCGATTATTTTTACTACGCAGAGACAGAAGGATGTAGAAATTGTCAACAATGTTCGACAAGAAATAACGTGAGAAAAGAACAATGCATCCTGTCGATTATTCCTGTCAATATAAACTTTTCATATCTCGATATTCTTGTAAATTATGTCAATATATCTCGCATTTTATTATACTGTCAATAAATTTTAAAATTTTTTACTTTTTATATGACATATTAAAAATTTAATATTTCCAATATTAAATTTTTAATACAACTGAGAGATAAATAGAAGTAACTCTGAAACAATTATATCTGCAATAAAATATTTATCAGATCTCATATCATTCATTCTATTATGATTTAAGTAATTTAAAGTTTATTTATCAATAAATAAAATGGATGGATTGGCTACGAAAGATTGAAATATATTGGCGCGTCATAAAAAACAATTAATAACCGCATACGCGTTTTCCTTTAGTAAATTAGTTGATAAATATAAATTGTTTTGTTTTTTCATTACGCTTATGATATACATGATACATATTAAAAATATCTCTAAAAATTGCTTTATTGCACGAATTTATATATTTAACCCCGAAAAGAGACCACAAACGCAAGCCTTAAATTTCATTTTACAAAATATTTGAGAAAAAAGAGAGGAATAAAAAATATATTTAAATTGGAATAATTTTCATTACTACATATATTTTACAGAAATTAATTTATTTCAGAAATATAAAAATAATCTAATTTTCATCATTCGTAAAATATGAGCATGTGGAAATAAAATTAACTAGAAATTTTATATTTTCAAGAATGTCAGCTTTTTACTTATTAAATGTTATATAACTTTTTCTTTTTTTCACTCTATTTCTATTATATTAAAAAATTTAATCTATTAAAATATATTTGATACTGAAATTAAAATGTAACATTGTCTCATTGTGGTTCCCTATTGAATCTTCTAAAAATCTCTTGTCAGTATGGATTGTTTGACAAAAAACATAAAAAATTATAATATTTTTACTAAAGCCAGAAACAGTTTGTTTTTTTATTCCTCTGTTTATCATTCTTTTTACCAAATATTCTAACAAAAGAAACGTCTCTTATTACTTTTTTATTTTTATGAAAGCGAAATTAAATTTCCTGTAAATTTCATGCATCTTGCAATTAATATTTTGTTGCACAACAAGATATTGTATTAGTAAGTAATCAAACTGATTAATAATGCATTATTAATAGTGAGCTCTATGTTATGAGCGTTATGTTTCTATAAATATGCATCCTCGCAAACATAATAATTCAACGGACGTGGTTATACATGTTTCAGGGTTAAATATCAAACAGATACTAATCAATCAGAACTCATCTCTTCAAAGCAATGGATTCACATATGTGAAAGATACAGTATTATTCATAATAATTACAGATCCATTTCATCGCCAATCTCGCCATAAAAGAATATAATTTGACACGTACGATACGTAGTAGCCGTAGTAGCGGAGTTGTTACTCTATGTTGATCTGCAAAATACAAATAGATTCAAATTATAATACAGCATGTCAAAATAATTACTTTTTCAAAAAAGCAATCTTTGCGTTTTATCAAATTTTAATTCGTCATTTTTAAAGAGACATTTCATAAAATTGAGAATTTATAATTTCCAAAAGAAATTCTTTTGTTTTTTAAGCACATACTCGCTTTCGTAAAATTTCGTAATATAAAAAAAAAGTTTTCTTTATTTTTACGTAAATTACTCAGGCATAAATAATTTTAAAATATTTCAAGTCACATATTAATAACATAATTAATTCTGTACGAATAATATATTATATATAAATATTTATATATAAATATATATATAGATAATAAATTACTCACTTCTCGGTTGCTCCGCCGACGCTCGATGCCTCCCAGGCCTCCACCTCCTCTCCGTTCGTCGTCGCTTCCTTATGACGCTCGCACACATTCACACTCGCGGAAGTACGATTAATTAGGCACGAACCAATGTGCCATTGTGCGGCACTCCCCCGTTATAGTCACACGCGACACGCACTTATCGAGACGAGTGAATAACGCGAAAAGGGCACACGGGGCACACGAAACTACGATCCACTCGGACTCGCGGCGTCGCGCAATATGGCGTCGTGATGGACGCCGAAGATCGCAATCGCAACTAACTTCACGACACCCGCCGCGGCAGCCGGCAACGTCCGCTCCAGTCCGCTCTATGCCTTCAGCGTGTGTACTCGCACGAATCTTTTTCGCGCTTTGAACAACAAACCGTTCGCGACATTCGAGCCTTTCAAATTGTGCGGAGATACACATATAGATGTTAATTAGCGATATACGTCCCATCCGGCTTTCTAATTATCCCAATTATTTCAGGGCTCTAATTATTCCGATTACTCCAAGCTCGTGTATTCTCGCGCCCCGAAAACAATTACACATTCAAAATCGGCGGAGTAATTGCTGCTCCTCCGTAAAATGTCGCGATTTTTAATTCCGATCCCCCATCGTTTCGAATTCCATCTCGATTGAATATGCGCTTTGATTATAAGAGATAGCCTTTGATAATAGATAACAGATCGCTTTGATACGTTCGTGTGACTTTAATCACGATAATTAATTAATAGCGCGCGCGCTGAAAATTGCTAACCGACCGCGGGGGAACGCTCGCGTTTTTTACTCCGACCTGCCGAGGTCGCGTTTCGAGAAGTAATAACCTCTACGCGGTCGAAGGACATTCGAGGAACGCGCAGCGCACTATCAGCGTTACATTGCGTCCTTTATCGTTCGTTTACCTTTATCGTTCATTAAACGTGAAACAGGAACAGAGTGATGCTACACCTAACACCGATATCTTAGCGTGCCCCCGGGCGCGACCTCCGACACGGCTGCTCGACGCACAAAGCGACCGTTGCTTACCGACGAGTCTCGCCGTGCGAACGACAACATGCGACGACGCGACGCAAACACAACAACAACCGTACGTTGCAAGTTTCGAAAATCGGTCAATTCGTTGCCGCGAAATATCTAATGCAGAGAGCACGCAGGTCTGTCCAACACTACTCGCGAGCTGAATGCTTCCTCTTCATCGTCTCGTTGAGCGAGACAGAGAGAAAAAGAGAACGGACGTTAGAGCTTTGCCCGGCGGGCAGCGACTGGAGTGGCTAGCTCCAGCGTCTATTCAAGGGTGTCCGTAGGGGGAGCGGCAAGAGGGGGCGTTTGCCCCCCCTGGAATCAGACGAGCACAAAAAAGTTTAGAATTTGCTCTCCCGTTTTCACTAACAATAAATATGTTTGTCAAATGTGAGAGAGCTTAAGTACGACACGTTGTATAAATTTGAAATTATGTACCTATAATGCTAATTCTAAAAATTTGGATCATGCCCCCCTGTAGGAAAAATCCTGCGGACACCTTTGCGTCTATTCCGTTTCGTTTTCTCTCCGTCTCGCTCGACGATCGATGGAGAGACGACGGAGAGGAGAAGTGAGGAAGCGTTTAAGCTCGTCGGACAGGCCTGATCTGACGCATAATAAAATACACCGAATGCTCTTGTGCGTTCCCCGTATTTCAAATTAATTATTAACCAAAGCGATCGATCTGGCACTCTCTTAAATTATTTTATCCGACGATTCGCGTATTGTTCCACGCTTTTCGAATCCAAGTATTTGTTCAAAGAATCGTCGAGCTGTCGGAGCGATGAAATAATAATTTGTAATTCCCTATCGCTTCTCGATTTACAGATTATTCTAATTATTTTAAACGAACGAACCGTGCGAAACAACTGCGCCGATAGACATAACCATCGCCACGTTATCCTCCAAGTTTTCAATCTCAAAAGAGATTGATCGTTCGTGCAAATGACTATTAATCATAATAATGATTGCGTTTTCGGATAGGCATTTGTCGCGATCGTCTCTCGAAAAGTAATGCTGACAACACAGCGGGTGCCGACGGCGCGCGTCCTACCGAGCGTGCGAACGATAGATTTGTTTACGTTGCGGCACGCTGGCCTGTTACGCCGTAGAAAATAAACATCGTCGCGTGCCGGGAATCGTGCGCCTCGCCGGTTAAAATATTAAACTCTTTCAAATAATTCAACGTGTCATAACACATACAAGTTTTTTTTCTCTTTTGAATTGATTTCATCGAATGGACTGTTATTGCAAATTTTATTCTTTGTTTCACGGAATAACGTCGCTTAGAATAACGATGAATTGAAGTACAAATATTGTTATTGGAATAATTAACTCGTCGACCATACAATTTGAATAACACATATAGATATTTGCCCTGAGTATTATTAATAACAAATTTTAAATGTTGCATATAAATTATTTAATTCTTTTCCGGAATTAAAGTTTGAACAATTGAATTAATCCATTTCTAAAAGGAATTATTAAATCAAATTTTTATTTGGAAAATAAGATTTATTCCTGTTTAAATAAAATATAGGACAAAATGAAGACATT
Organism: Wasmannia auropunctata; assembly: GCF_000956235.1. Classification (NCBI taxonomy): domain Eukaryota; kingdom Metazoa; phylum Arthropoda; class Insecta; order Hymenoptera; family Formicidae; genus Wasmannia; species Wasmannia auropunctata. The sequence goes on from NW_012026889.1 coordinate 441,890, forward strand.
TAATTAAAAGTAGTTTTTCTAACTTCTCTAATTAAAATGAAATGTTATTTAGATTTTTGAAAATTTCGAATTTCAACGTTTAAAGTTTTGTGTGTCAAATTTTCGGATTTAATTTAATTTTATCGAACGTTAAATTGATCGATTATATTATAGAGCAACACGTTCTATTAAAAGCGATATATATCGCTCTTGAATGCCGCTGAATACGTATACTTAATTAACGTCCCATCAATGCGATAGAGAATATTTATTATACGAAATAATTGGCATATTGTATAGCGTAATTAATCGGTGATGTTATGTAACTGATTTAGAGTGAAGGACTAGTCTCGCTACTATATTGATCTTCTCGCAGCAGCCTCGCCTGTTCTCTCTTTTCCTGAAGGAAACGCAATCAAGTCGCTTTAGAAATAGGGCACATCATACGAAAATTGCGTACATCGGATTAGCATATTTGCGATCGCTCGCTCTGGCCATCGGCCGTGCTGTAATTGAACTTGCACATCCAGTCGACGACGACGGAAGTTCCGATCAGCGCGCAGTAACTTTATTATCGGTTTAAATTCCATTAAAAGTTTCCCCCGTGTACTACCGGTACGAGAAGATGTGATAGCGCCGATTTGTTCGTGTTTAGTTTAGATCACGCGAATTCTCGGTGCCGTAAGTCGATTTGTTCCTCACGTTTCTCATCTTACATCTTTCAACGACATTTCGTAATTTTCAAACTGCAAGAAATTTTATCATCCTTCTTATATGTGTTTTTTGCTACAATCAAAACGGTTATTTGAAAAATAACATATAAAACGTTCAAACGTAAACTTCGGAGAAAGAATGAAGAGTTAGTTTATATATCGCTGAGCAATTTACTTTCTTTAGCCGTGAGATTAAATCACTTTGTCACATGGTATTTATATAAAAATTTATGGAGGGAAAATTTTTTTTAAAGTTCCATACTTTATTTTTAAACTATATAATTAGTAGGAAAAAATGCGAGATAAGTTTAGCCTTTACATTTTTCTAAATAACACACGTGCCTCATGTCTTCCGACGAAAGGAAAGGAAATTGACAGTGTCGAGTTGGTCCAACAAGTTAGATCAAGGTCGCCAATCCATCTCATCCGACACAAAAAAAGGTCGCGAGCGGTTCACCGAAAAGAATCTGCTTCTTGCGAATTTCATCGAGCCCATGTCAAACGCGCGTGTAGCTCCGGTGACAGCAAGAAGTTAATTGGTAGTCAAGAACACGGAGTTTACGTGTCAGAGGGCTTTAAATTCCCCGGTCCTCCTTATGCGTCGCCTTGATGCCACTCGTCGGAGCGTCAAAATAAATCGTGCCACTTCTGTAAAGGTCACGTTAGATCGAGAAAATTAATGGAAGGAACCGACTAAGACAACAACTCGCACTATCGTCATTTAGCAAAGTGACACTTCGCGCTTCTCGTCGCATAATTATTAATGCAGTTTTTCCGAGCGAATAATTTATTGCGCTTCTCATCGCGTCACGAGATAAATAGTATTTCCATTTATCGAACGGATCATTTATTGCGTATCGCAAAATTGCAATATTTTTATTCCTTGTAGATGGGAAAAATAATATGTTGTTTCGTCTACCCACGTACGCACACGTGCGTGTCAACGTCCAATTCGTGTTTAATTAGAAAATAATAACTGGAGCAAGTCCAAAGTTAAAAAGAAGTTTTATATCTATATTATTCTCTAAAACTTTTTTTTATTTTAGAAAGGTTTTTTTCCTAATTTTTTTATTATTCGGAAATCATCGATCTCTCTCAACATTTACAAATATAAAGAGAAACGACCCCGAAGAGAATATCTGACATTCAAATATTATTGTGATTTTTAAATGCTCTGTAGTTGTAATTTAATAGCATAGAAAATAACAAGGGAGCAATCGCGCGAATGTAACAAAGATACATTCGCGGATACATCATTGTGCGCCGCGGCGCACGTACAATTGTGTTGAAACTACATTTAGTCTGTAAAGTGCGCTACTCACCGGAAGCGACCGGTTCAAAGCGAGCTTATTCGTGTGAAGCTTTGTTACTTCGAAAACTCTCTTTTGCGTGAATTTCAGTCTAACAATTAAAAAAAATTTTTTGTCACGTCCCCGCCGGTCGCTAAATGTCACATTTTAATATTTGAAACAGTTTACGGAAAAAGAGCACAGCGTGCTCTCTCACCGGAATTAATTTTAAGCGTGGGATCGAAATAATAATAATATTAATAATCAAGTCCAATATTATCTTCAGGTTACAGGATACCTAAAACTAAAAACAAAATACATATAAAAATAATACGTGTACTATACGTTTAAAATTTTAAAGGATAGTCGAGAGATGTTATTTTATATTTTCTATAACGCTCTGCGTGGGAATAAACGTCATTCAAAGATATTACAAAATGTCTTGATAATTATGTAAAGTCGATTTTGATAATTATATAAAAGTCATAGTGCATGACAAAAGACAACGTTTAGCCATTGTCTCTCGCGTTATTCTTTAGTCGGTTTTATTTTGCGGAATAATTTCATATCAAAGGAGCGCCGTTCTAAATTAGCGCTGTGAGAGGATTATAGGATGCGCGTAAAAGAAGTCGTTTTCCTTTTTCTGCGACAGCTTTGAAGATCCATGTCAGCCCAAAGACGAAGGAAATCCTGGATACCTTTGGCACATTCGAACTCGTCTGCAGAGGAGAAGTCATATTAAAGGTAAGCTCTCGTCGACATGCGGTTTTCCCTCAATTTCGAGCCAAGATCGAGACACGCTCCTGTCTGCTTCGCCTTTCATCTCGCAAACTCAACTGTCGCTTCTTTCCTCGAGGTCAAAAAGAGAAAAACCCCCCGCGAATCGGGCGAGATTGTCAAGTGATTTCTCATGGCGGAGATGTTAACAAAGAGAATGACCATTGCGCAAATTCATTCTTGAATCTCGTCTCGTAGATTGCGACATGTAATGCGAACCTTTTTGCCCCCGTACAGCCTTTTTGCCTTGTACAGTCTTTTGAAAGTTAATCTTCATGTTTGCAATTTAACGGAGGACATCTACATCCGCGCAGTGAAACGTCCTATTGCTAATGACAAGATGACTAGCAAATTTTTTTCTAAACTAGTTATTTGAAATATCTCCTTAATTTATCGCTATAAACTAAATAATCAGCTTTAATATTTCGTATTTAATGTAAGTTTATCTCGCCTCGTGTTACGTCGCAATTTTTACTGGAATAGCATCAAGGGATGAGATCTTTTTTTCTCAATTTAATTCAGACGTTACCGGCTACCGTTCTATTTGAACGTGTAACGCGTAAACAACGGCCCTTCGACTCGAGGGACACGGCATTTCCAACTTCGACGAATTCGCATTTGCAACTCCTGAAGGATTATGAGTTGCAGATTGAGTTGCAGTCATGTCCGGCGGTTTAGGTTCCATATGTGCATTTCTCTCGTTACATATTCAGATGTGCTCTCTACCATAGCCGAGCGCGTTATGTTCTCTTGCTTAACACACATGCATCGCGTGCATCGCGCGGCTGCCGGCCGTTTATCCGCAAGTGCGATCTGTCTCCGTTTTCCCGGAAGAGAGTAATTCCCGGCTGGCGGCACTCAATTTCGGCGTCGCCGAAATTACAGTCGTTCATCCCGGTGCGTCACCGTTGTCCGAGTGATAAACCGGATGGCACGACAGGAACGCGTCGCGATTCCGAGACCGCAAGTCCTGATATTACGGGGATTGTCAATATACTCCGCGCGCGAACGACGATAATAAGCGACTGCCGCTATATACAGCTACAGATCTCCATTTATTTGCGAGCCGATCGATTTGCCGTGGACGCACGATCGTAAACATCGTCGAGTCGTCGGTCGATTAAGTACACTTTCTTGAATGATGGACGAAGGCGTCCACGGAGGGACATTGGATCGTTTACAGTACAATTCGGGTCAAAGTTCAGCGGTCGCGGGCGCTGAGCTCGCCAGCGGATTCGCGCGCGCATTCGCGTATAACTACGCGGCGGTATGCAGTTAATTAGTAAGATAGCGCCGGTGGAAATACGCTCGGCAATTCGCGCATACGTAGTAGTATACCGGGGCTACCGACCGAGGGATTAAAATTCAGGTACCTCGCGTATCGCGCGCCGGCCGGGGCTATTGTAATACACGCTGCCGCTTACTTGAATATTCCACGAACGTGCCTGGCGTTAAACGCATTTGCTGATAGCTATCGCGTAACGAAGCGATACAATAGTTTCACCTTTGTTATTGAATTCCACCATCGCGGGACGACCTTAATTAAATCTCTGGAACTACGCGTACTACGTTTGCGATGATTCTTAATCCCCCGTCTACCGCGGAGCTAACTGCGAACAACGTAATTTTGTTGCCACAGCTAATCGTTTCTCGTCTCTATGAATAAATTATCCTACATTTTGCTTGCAACAAATATTTGCGAGCTTATACATTAACGAGTTCTTATAATTTAGCTGCATAGTAAACAAGCTATAAGAAATATATGTATTAAAAGAAGATATACTTTGCGAAGAAATTTTATAAAATATCGATGCAGATTTTATCGGATGCTGTAGTGAGTAATCTCACAAGAGCATTTTAACTCGAAATAATCTCTCTCACCATTTTCACTAATGTTCGCAGGGTAAAGGTCCAATGACCACTTATTGGTTGATGGGCGAAAAACCGACGAACAACAATGTGCAACAGACAAATCCCACAACGACCATCGGTCAAATATCGATTCTTCAGGATCAACCTCCCGTTACTACGCAAATTCAAACGACGCAATTGAAACAGCAGGAGCAACGAGCGCACTCGACCGCCAGCCAGCAGCACAAATTTCAGGGTCAGCCGGACCAGCCGTATCCGACGCAGCAATCGATTCAGTCGAGGAGCCAGGAGCCGCGGCAGCAGGGACATCCGGGTCAACAGAGACCGCAGGAGTCGCAGCACCAGGGTTTAATGACCGCCCAGTCGCGGTGCCAAGCGGTCCCGACCAATCCGTCGTCGGCCACGAACCAGATTCAGAGCCAGAGATCCACGACGGTTAATAATCCCGCCTGCGGTCTCGCTGGCGTGACCGGAAACGGCGCGCCGAAATCGGTGGTCGTGTCGCGTACCGTCGTCGCGACGCCGATCGGCAACTCGTCGCCGTCTCGCACTCGCACGAGCGGACCGCCGAGCGCGAACAACTCCATGCACCAGGTATACCCGACGGCCGAGAGCATGCCCAACCACACCGAGAGCGGTCCCAACGCGCCGCTCCTGCTACCCGCGGGCGCGGTCCCCAGGGTCTAGTTCTCCTAATATGTTTCTCCTCCCGGCGATGTTCGACTTGCCAGCTATCGAGCCTCCGAACGATATCGCGAGACAGCCAAGCCGGATCGATGCTCGGGTTCGTTGGTGGGAAAGCGAAGTATAATCGTGGTCAAAAAGTGAACGAGAGCGAATTGTGCTGACAGAAACGGACTTGTAAGCCGAGGGATTTTTGTCCGTCATCCTGCTCTATCGAAGCTTTTAAAATTCAGATTCTTCGTTCCCTGGGAGTAATCAAAGTGATTTGTGAACATATCGTGGCAAAAAGTTGTCTTCTTATCAGATTTACGACGAAGGTGCTTGTCTTGAATTAATTAACGTTAGTTTCACGACTTGTTTCTTGATTTCTAGAAAGTCCCAGTTACAAATTAGGATTCTAGATAATCAGCTAGAAGTGGAAGATTTGCTTTTTCATACCGTAAATATTGACTATGTTATTCGCATTGCGATAGATGTAGCTGAACAAGGCGGGACCGACTCCAAGTTCGCTGAAAGTGATCTCTTCTTACAAGGTATTATGGAACCAACGTTTACCGATTAACGCAATTTAGAATAAATACGTGTGTATCGCGCGAGCCAATCGCGCGATGAGGATGGACAATGAGGATCATTGGATCGGATGATTCAAACTCAGAAGAAGAGAGGAAGGGACAATTAATTAGAGAGAGAGAGAGAGAGAGAGAGAGAAAGAGGTGACGACCGGGCGACGTACTTTTGCCGAGGGCACTTATAGTCTTCTGTATACGGACACAGTATTATACCGGTCGTGCGTGTGCGCATTTTATTTATTCGTACCAAAGCGAGAATACATTCGCGTCTCCCCGTTTACGCGCGTATGTCCCCATGCGATTCATTTGCGACGGCACGTAAAAACGGGCTTAGCTTGCAATTAGCGGCAGGTTTTCCCGAAGTTTAGCCGCAGCCGATACTTGACTCCCGTCGAGCCTTATACGCCGAATTAATTAAGATCCGATCGCAAACGCAAGCGAATTTAGGTTCTCTGTCTTTGCGAGGATCTTAGAATCCATTTTACAAAAAAAAAAAATGATCATGATTGACTGAATCGTCTTTCTCTGTCTACAATCTACATTATCGTTATTGAGAAGCAGTTATTGAGAAAAGGAGAGAAATAATTAAAGTCAAAATTTATTGAGATTGACGAGGTTGACTTAAAGTTCGGAACGTAAGGGATAGAACGATAAATTTTCTCCGACCAAAGCGCATGTTACACATTCTGTAGAAATACTTGCGTATAAGCTTCTTCCAATATAACTTTTTTATTAAATTGTAAAATATTTTTCGCATCCTTCCTCGTTTACGGAATCGCGAGTAAGCATCACGAAAGAGACATAGCTCGGCCACAGTGTTTATCGTCGCATGCCCGACATGACAAATATTTTACAGTTCGCAACGCGTCCGCGAGACCCGCGCGAACACAGAATTCCGTACCTATCGCACGTGTGTAAGGATGTTATATATAAAATATATAAAAGAGAAAAAAGATATATATATATATATGTATACGCAAAATACATGTATATGTTAACGAGATTAGATTATATATATATATGTATATGGCTGCAAAGGCAAAAAGTTACCGTAGCTAAATTATATCGGTGTTTAGGGCCACTCGTGGCGAAACGTGAGAGGCTGGGCCTCTCGCGAAACGAGAGTCTGTGACGTGTCTGAGAAATTAATATCGATTGCGGGTGCATATATATCTGCGAATGCACACACGGAGCCACACATACATATACACACACATGTATACATACGTATACGAGACAGGTATGGTCATGTGCGGTCGCAATTGCATACCCGTGTTTAATGTATGAACAAACGGTGTAGGTGGCTGATGATACTCCGCGGTCGTCCTGCTGTAAACGTGGTGTGGTGACACGAGGGGTGTGACGCATCGTGAAGAGTGAAATTCTATCTGTGTCAATCTCTCTTTCAACGATGTATCAATGAATATTCCGAAAATAAAGTTTAATCGTTTTCAAGATCGATCTAGTTACCTCGGTGTCCGCAATCGAATGGTCATTTAATAAACTCTCTTTTCTTCATACGTCGCATGACTGACCAGAGGATTGTTTTATCTGCAGACGGGGATGCATGTCTCTTACGTAAGTACAAGAAAAGTCTAAACGTACGTGTATAAAAATAGAAAAAAAATCTTTGGCACGTGAGAACGGCGGCAAAACATGACTCTCAAAACACGGCGTTCGCGAATATCCAATCGAGGTAAGAGCTCACACGGGTATAAATCCCCGGATATCCGGGTTCACCGCAGCGAATCCCCCAGGATACTATCCCGATGTTGACCCACCTGCCGTTGGCGAGCTGATGCAGCAACGGACCGCCCGAGTCACCCTGAAAGAAGGAGCCGGTTTATCGGATCTGGCGATATAATTAAAATAGAGCCGTCTTTCTCTCAACAGTTAAAATAGATCTTTCTCCTCGCAGTAAAAAAAGAACTGCTAGTGCAGTAAAAACTGCTATATCAGCAGTGCCACTACTACATTTCAGTAGTGTTAGTCACTGCGCTAGTAGTTCTTTTTTACGAAAGTCTCGACACCTCCCTTAAGTTATCTTAAAATATTAATGGATTTCAGTCAGGAAAACGTCCATTAAAGATGAAACATCTTCCTGGCTAGTCTGCGCTTAACATTTCATCACATCACCGCGGCGCTCTTTTCCGAAATGAATAATTTATTGTCTCACTTGACAGGCGTCGCGGCCTCCCTCGTAAGCGCCAGCGCACATAGTAGTATTTGAGATTTGTTGCGTGAAGCTGCGAACGCATCTTTCTTGGGGCCATACCGGCACCGCGGCTTCTAACAGCACTGTACTAGCGGGTCCACCGTAGTACTGCGTGCCCCAACCTAGTAAAAATGTTTCTGATTTTCAGATTGTGAAAACAACTTTGAATGCTTTGACTTCTTTCGCGTATTCCGCGCCATTCAGCAGAGATGAGTCAGGAAAACTGATCGTTTCACGGTAAGTTTATGTTCACTATGAAAAAAATATTTTCTGCGGTATCAATAACAGTATGAATAACGGTATAAATTTCGCTTATCGAGCAGAATTAAATAAATCTGAAATTTCATATGTAACGCGTTATATGTTTTCGTTGATTGGCAGTCAAAAAAATAATCCAAAAAATAAATAAATGTGCGAGTGATACAGGTTTGAAAATTAACAGTTATCTTGTTACTATTTTCGTTGATGTATTTAAAAAGTAACATACACATTTATTTGTACTGACCAGTAACGATGGCATTCTTATTCTCGAACGATTGCTGAATAGGCGGGAGGCAGATGGGCCAGATGTAGCTGTTAAATACCGTAGGTCGATGAATCTTAATGATAGCGATGTCGTGCTCGTATGTGCTCAATTTGAAGTCCCTGTGTATCCGTATCTCCGTCACCATGAAATCCAACGCCCGCGTCTCCTCGGACGTAGTGAAATCGTACTCGCCGAGTCTCACCGTGATGTCGTGCAGTTTGAATCTGTAAAAGTACGACGGCGCGGGATAACTGTAACTCATTCCCATAGATCTAACTGTTCATTTCGCGGTTACGACAAAGCGAGCGCGTATCGCGCGTTAGAGTCTCTGACGAAGATAACAAAGAAAATGTGCCGCGCGGCGCGCCGAAAACATTATAAAGTCTAAGCGCGATCGCCGTCAACCGTGACCGCAAGAATATGAATGTGTTGCTGAATGTGTGTCTGAAATATCCGTCCAGATCGTAACCTTTGCTCGTAAACTGTGAGGTATGAGGACGTATGCATGTGTCCCGAAGTGAATATGCATATATTTCTTTTTTTATTGCAACCATTTGCCGCAGTTCTTTTTTTTTTTTAATGCGGTCACAACCGATTCTCTGCACTACTTAAGTTCACATTAAAAATTACAGCGCGAACTTTGTTCTGTTGATCTATTTATATACATATGGAAAAAATTATGATTGAAATAGGAAGAATTTTTGGTTAATATGTTATAATATAACAAGAGAATGTGAAACTATTAATTAGCGATTAAAATTAAAGTATTAAGAATCTGTTTTTGACTGTTAAAGATTGTTAATAGCCTCAATGAATATTACACGACAGTTTACCTGTAAACGCAGTGCGCGGCGGTAAGTACGTGTCTATCAGTGATCAATACACCTCCGCAGTACTGAATCGCGCCTTGTCTGAGAAGAGCCGCCATCCACGGCCACTCTTTAGGGTCAGCCGGTTGGCCACCCGCGATTCTGATCTTCGTTTTCGTGGTCATGCCGCACCCTCTGGGTCTTCGTGGCTTCCTCGTCTCTTGCTTGGTCATGTCTGTCTGCAAATTCGCATCGCCGTGCGCTGTCTTGTTGACAGGTGGCTCGTTCTCGTCCACGTTCCCGTGGGTTTCGTTCCACTCTTCTTTGTCGTCGAGACCTGCGAGGAGAAGAATTTGAAGTACACACACGTGGCACTCTTGCTCCCTAAGCGAGACACTTAATAGCACGAGTACCGCGATAGACGTCGATGTTTGTCATGAAAGCGCACGTGTATAGCACTTTCATCGAGATGCTTTCAGTTAGCCAATAAAAAACGTTTATACATATTTATCGCAAGGAGCTTTACACAGATATACGGTTTATTCAATTGAAAAGAATTATTTCTTAATTGTTGTTATCACATAAAAATAATCTTACGATATCTAAATAATTTAATTAAATTTTAATACAATTGATCAAAATTGTTCTCAAACGAGTAATTAAAATTTATACGAACTCGCTATCGCCGGTAACTTGCTAGCTAAATCATCGTGGAACGTTTTTTCCGATCGAACTATCACGACGTTATCCGGACAGCATAAACCAAGGTATCTGCAAGAAAGACATTAATAAGAACGATCGATGTATGAAAACACACAATGTAAGCTTACGTCTCCTCAATTGAACACGTATGATTCCAAAATTGTACAAGGGTCGAAGAATCCTGGAGCTCCTCCGGTGTAAAGCATCCCAATAAATGCATGCAGTGGCCCCTTTGATTGTCTGGTGCGATGCAAGCTTGATATTTTTGCTAGTAGAAAAGAACGTAAAAAACAATAGACCAAAGACGAGCAAATAAATCTAATGGATGTTCGATAAATTATTTATTCATGCAATGTATCGCGATACTAGTTTCAGCCTGACTAGGCCTTTTTAAATCGCATTAATTTGAACACACAAAAAATAAATAAATAATTAAATTAACACATATTATAAAATATTACGCACTCAGTCAATAATTAAAAAATTAAAAAATAATAAATAAACGCTGTCGGTGAATCCCACATGATGGAGAAAAAATATACATATAAGATCGGAAGAGCA
>NW_012026889.1:452709-469771 GCF_000956235.1 Wasmannia auropunctata
TCCCGACATGGATTTAATGTCACACAAGTAACTTCCGTTGACACCTTAATGACTGCGTGCGCTTGACTTATATATGTATATTTTTTCTCCATCATGTGGGATTCACCGACAGCGTTTATTTATTATTTTTTAATTTTTTAATTATTGACTGAGTGCGTAATATTTTATAATATGTGTTAATTTAATTATTTATTTTTTTTGTGTGTGTTCAAATTAATGCGATTGAAAAAGGCCTAGTCAAGCTGAAACTAGTATCGCGATACATTGCATGAATAAATAATTTATCGAACATCCATTAGATTTATTTGCTCATCTTTGGCCTATTGTTTTTTAAGTTATTATATTGAGCGGAATATTTTTCATTTTTTACGTGAAAAAAAAATTTCTGTTACAGCGTTTTTATTTTAAATACTTATTTTAAATCTGTAGATAACGATAACGCACCTGCCTGTTTAATGTGATATCTGACCCGACAAGTCGTTTGACGCGAAGGTACGGATGGGAAATGTTTTTCAAAAAATGAAGCAGTTCCATATGTTGAAGTTGTGCTCGCCATTCCTGACTGCCAATCGCCACCGGATCTGAGAAATATGAGATTTGTCACATATACACCGGCGAAAAACGTAATGCATGTGCGTATTTTCGTGCGTGTGCGCAAACACATGTATGACACGTATCAAAATTTTAACGAGGACTACCGAAGGATAGAGCGTTTGGATGATATACTATCGGACATATGATTTGGCTATTTCCGTTGAAAGAATACGCCTTTTGGGACTTTTAAAACGCAGAAACGAGTCGCAATCTGTTTTTTCAACCGCGATTTATTACACTTGATGCATTTGCATTTAATACGCCGAAAAATATTACGGTCAAGAGAAACGTGCATGTATTCATGACAACTCTATGAATATCACTGTATACCCACGCGATATTTTTTTATAAAAAATTTATATCATATGAATGTAAGTGTGTTTGGTTTAAGTATATAGTTGAAGGGTATACATTTAGTAATATTTTTGAAATTAATAAATAAAGTTATAAAAAATTTTTCGAATGAAAGTTATTTTAAGGATGTATCACCCATACAGTTTCTGCAAAATAAATTGAAATTGGAAATGTATTAGTATTTGTACCTTAAATTATAATATATAAAAGTTCTGTAAATAACACTTTTTTATATCGGACATACGATCATAACATAAAAAATTTTTTTCTATTTTATATGAAAAATTTAATAATTTATCCTTTATCAAATATAAAAATATTTTTTATTAATTTACATCGATATTATTTGTATCACAAAAAACACAATCAAATTCAAAGTTCATAGTTGAATTTAATATAAATATTTTTTTCGCAGAATATTTGTAAAAATCTAACTTGATATAACTTATATATTAGTATAAAATAATGCTTACCCGTGATGCTCTGGAAATCGGTGGGAAGACAAAAGCATTGAAAGATGCATAATAATAAAAATAACACAAATCGATGGACATTAATCTGCATCATTCAAATTAGCGTCGGCTCCGGCTTTTGTTATACAAGTCACGCCAACGTGACGACGAGATTTTAGCAAAGACCACCTCGACAACTAGAGAACGCACAATGACTTCGAAATATGGAAAACCGTCACTTATATACTATCTACACACGCCTGTACTGTACGGAACCACGCAAACGTTCCTTCAAACTGGATATCTTCCATTAGGCGCTCGCGTGGCACGCACGTTTCTTACGTGTATAAAAATAATTAAATAAAAAATGTTGCTACAGCAATTATTATATTTTTACTATTATCATTCGCGTAGAAAAAGTTAATTATTTAATATTGCATTAATATATCGCGGCATCGCTGCAATAGTGTCATATCTCGAAAATTGACAATTTTGAGTTATTCATCACCAGATAAAAGTACACGCCAAAATTCATCTTTTCCAATAAATAACTCAAAATTGTCATTTTTCGAGATATGACACTATTGCAGCAATGCCGCGATATGTACATAGAAAAATGATTTTTTGATAATTTCTTTAAAAGAAAAAATTAGGACATATATACAAATACATGCGCAAGAGAAATATTTTTACAAACTAGCAAATTCCAATAAAGCGTCTATTGAAATTTGAACAATGGATATTTCGTTAAAATTGTTTGCTACTGTTGAGAGATATTCTACGTCCAGTTTAACATATTTACCGTGTCAAATTACTAAAGTACTAAAACGTACTTTACGCATGCTGCATTGTGCCGATTCAACGTGGCAACTTGACTTAGAGCTTCGGTCCCCGATCATTCAATGAACCTATTAACGCCGCATAATTGACGCAAAGGCTAAGGCCGCGAATCAGGGAGCCGCTTTCGTGGAAGTGGAGAAGCAAGGCGGGAGAATTACGCACGACCTGTCCGGACAAAGGTTAATTCATGCGAATACTCGGCGCATATACGCTTGTCGAAGCGAGAAGTAATGGACGGCCGGTAACTTGAGAAATATTCGATTCCGTTCGACGTTTCATTAAACCGCTCAACGCCGCGAGACTCCGCGACGCGGCAGGATCTCGCCGCTGGTCCGGGAGCTGGAGAAGGATAGCGGGACCGCGAGAGTCCCATCCCGAGAGATGAGCGGAGAGAAGTGAGAACGCGTGGCGAAGCTATGGTAGCGAGGGGAAAGAATGAGGGAACGAGGCGGCTCTCTCTTTCTCTCTCTCTCTCTCTCTCCCTCCCTCTACCGAGTGTACCCGGCAGACAAATCCCGCGGTCTTTCGTCTCCGTCTCTAAATGCGATACTCGAGAAAACGGACATCACCCACATACCTGTCCAGGCCATTGGCTTCGCCGTTTGCCACGCGAACGTACGCACGCACGTATACGCATGCACTCACGCACGTATCGATATGCGAGACGCGCACACGTCTAAACGTCGTATGAGAGGTGATCGACGATTTGTGTGTATCTATGAAGTATTAAACGAACGGTTAACGTTTATAAACGTTATTTAGATAAAATTGTTTTCATAATGCGAATTTAGCGGTAAACGTAGTTCTGAGTCTCATCTTGAGTTTACACTTCGCATGCGGTCTTTACATTATTTATAGATGTGAATAAAATTTATTATAAATATACTCTCTGTTTATAATGTAATGTATTTCAAATGCAGATATATACGGACTACTTAAGAATTTCTCAATCGATATCCGTAGCATTTCGCCGAAGGGGACACGACTCTGCAGCTGCGATTAAGAGAAGCGCGCTCCAGCATTTTACGCATGTCGGCTACCTATTTATGCACGCATCATTGATCGCTCCGAATGAAACGTACCTCGAAGTCGACCGTGCCGATAACGGGTCACGCTTGTTCCGCGTCTTTCCCGTTTTCTTTTTTTGAATAATAAGATCCGCGACACATACATACATTATATTTTTTAATGAAACGAATATAAAACGAAATTTGGAAGTAAAACTGGAATCAGAAATATACGTTAAAAAATGTAATTACTTAGTATGCAAAAATTTAATTATTCTTGCTTCTCTAAATAGAACTAGATTTAGCTACGTTATAGTGACAAATTAACGGCACAAAACTCGGACGAAGCGTTTCATCCGCGAATGAAAGAAAAAATATAATTAAATTTGTAATTCTCTCACAGAAATAATGTCCGTATTTTGCACTCGAATAATAAAGCGTTAAGTAACGCGGTTTTTCAATGTTAAAAAGGCATATATGTATTTTATGTTCATTGCATGTTCAACAAAAGAAGTTTATATATACACCCAAGTCCTTGAGTTTCCGGATGCTCTTAACGCATTGTACGTTTAACAGTAAATTCGTCATTCGCGTCCCAGAATCCAGAGTCTTCGGTGTTGCACTGAAGAGGACGTTATTGCTCGAATAAGGTCCTCCTTTGTGACAGAAATACCGCGTTTTCACGAGGTATCTTGCACGTAAGGCTCGCGTGTAAGCAAAATTGGCTCGCTACAAAACGAGTTTAACGTGGAAAAGAGAATACCGTAAATGTTTCAAAGTGTTCCTTAAACGGCGTACACGAAGTTGGAAATTTTTATAGAAGAATGTTGCATTTGCGTAATTAAAAATAAAGAATTTAAAAAGAGAAAACTCATACGGACGTTGAAGTTACGCAGCGGTGAGAAATTGTCATCATTGCGTTTTACCTCGAGAGATTTTTCGTACAAGATCAAGAGCACGAGATCTCCCGATCCGTTTGTGAGTAAGATTAATTTAACGTCGTACTGGCAAATCTTTGCGTTCACAATGTTGAAAGAAGACGGATTGTAATGCTTTTAATATAATTAAATAAAATAATCATGCTTTTAATGTAATTAAATACGTTGAGAATTTTTAGAATCTACCTTGCTCGTATTACCATATCGCACGCGCGTTATTGTTTTTCCGATGTCTCCCCGCGAGGAGAAACGATGACGATGAAGAGATCGAAACGATGATTTACGAGCAAGGAATGAACACGTCAAACTATGATCGTTTAAATTCACGTAGGTGTCAAATGGACATATTTAAAATAACGCACGTGGAACTTAGCGCGATGACAATCCAATTCCTCTGGCGTCACGTATCAACTTTACGACCTTTCTTCGAAAGATATTCGATCGTGAGCTTACGTTTACGCTTGATAGCCATCGTAAGAAGAAACGAGAGACGCGAAGTGCGCGCGTCTCTCTAGAATGGCAAAAAGTGAAAGAGGGACGAAGGAAGAGAGAAAGAGAGAGAGAGAAAGACGGAACGAAATCCGGAGAGATCGCGATTTCGGGGCAAAAGCCCGAGGCATTACCATTTAAGGTACCCCGTACATATCCCTTTTTTGCTCCTCGCGTCACTTTGGCACGCATAATCGCGAGTTATTCTGCGCGCCGTTATCTGCCCACTAAAAAGCGTCTTTTTTTATGCGATATTTTCGCGAGAAAGATATAAAGTCTCGAATCAAATTAAGAGAGCAAAGTTGATAATTAAGGTTTCGCATAGCGTCATTATTTTATTGCCCCGATAAATTAATCAATATAATAATATATTTTTATATAAAATATAATACTTTTATCTTGAAAAATGCAATACGCACATGAGTGAATCCGTGTTTACTTGTCAGGCCGTCGAGAAATAATTGCAATTTATATGAAATGTAAAATGTTATTGTAATAACCATACTATAATTGTTACTTTTACACATGCGCAATCGTATCTCATGTTATATTCCATTACGATTTGATCTTTTAGGGATTAAATTGTTGCGAAACAGATCGTGTGAATAAAGAATACCTATACATTCAAACTTTACGAGAAATGAGAAATAGTCCATCTTCGTTAATACGAATGATAGCTGATCAAGGAGTTCCTAGGAACCATCGCACGCATTTGTAGATTAAAGGGCAGAACGGAAGATGGAATAATAAACGAGAAAGGAAAGCACGCACTAACGAGATTCGGGTTTCTACCTGTCACGTCCTTTCGATTCTAACTGGTAACTGAATCCGAGCTAAAAACCGGCGGCTAACAAGGCGAGAGATCGTTTTATATTATCTAAAAAAGAGACGCCGTCACGCATTTTGAAATGATAATTGTTTGAGATTGTCCGTAATTGCTGCCCAGCTTTAATTAAAAGATGTTTTGAGCGTTTACAAAGTACAAAAAAGTATTTGATCTAGGAGGGTATAATAAAAGTTTACCATGATACTTTAATTAAATAGCATAAGGCAGAGAAATACGAGGCAAAATATTTATTTAAAGAAAATTGAATATAAACACTTTTATTAGTGCTTTGAGATAATCTTTTATTATAGACAATAAAAAATACAATTAAAACTATGTAGAGCTTAGGAGGCAAATATATTTCGTAAATTCGAGAAAATTATTTATAAAAATAATTTGTCTCGGTTGACTGCTCTTCATTTTAAACCTCTCGAATCGAAAAGTTAAACTCGTAAGTAACTTTCGGCAAACTTGTTTTATTATAATCATGGGAGTATTTTCGTCGATAAACTTTACCTGCGGTGGCTTATAAAAAGAATGGGGCGAGAGAATAGGTAAATGGACTGCAAGTATGAAATGTCGCTTAAATGTAAAATGTTCACCCGGAAATAAGAGGTCATAAAGAAGTAAAGTCATAAGCCGTAAAATCGGTGTCGCCCGGCGAATGTTCTACTATCTTGGAGGTTTATAACTCCATTGTGCTATCGTAGATAAGGAAATATATATCTAGTAGAAAGTGACGACGCCTTCGAGATTATCGTTCGCTGAAAAAAGAAAATAACGTGTCTCCTCACGCGGGCTCATCCATTTCCAGGATATCACAGAAATTTAACAACCTCAGCTCGCTGCGTTATTTTCACCTTTCGATGCTCAGATATGCCGTTTTAAGATCTTTCCAGGCTTTAGAAAGTTCTATATTTTACATTCACCCCGGAATTTAAATATACCAGAATGCACGGCGCTTGAAACGCGTAATACCAAGATTTAATTCTTCTGCCGCGAGAAAAATTTTAGAAAGGATCTTTCTCTAATTTCGCTCTTAAATTTATTTTACTACGCGATTAGTAGTAAAGCGCAGTTGATTAAGCATCATAATGTTGCATCTATTGAACACCAGATAATAATTGTAAACTATGAAATTGGACGGTAATTATGAGTGAAACGGATCATTCATCAATTTCGACTTTAAAGATCTTTTATATTGAAGCTATGTTTTTATGTATTTAAGCTACAAGCTGAAGTGTTTTTATCGTTTTCTTAGTTAAGGATCAAACTCGTACGCCCGTGGCGATACGTTTATTACTACATAATGACCAAAACCATCTTCAGTCACGCTTCGGAACGGTAAACGAAACGGCCGCACGAGCGGCCGCGGGCGAATCGGGAAAGTGCCGATCCGCGTTGACCAGGGAGGGCAGAGAGGACCGCCGCTGCCTCGTAAACTAACGAGATGTCGAAGCGGTAATGCCGACCATAATTCGCGACGAGTTACGAAGCGAACGGCCGCGTCGTGTCACGTAGTCGTGCGCTTCGAGATGGCATAATTGGTATATAAAGTAGAAATTAAGTTGGTAGCCGCATTCGGTGTGCGAGTGAAACTCCGCGCAGGGGATCCGCGGGTGAATCGCGCCCGAGACTCCCGGCTCGACTGGCGGCAATCGCATTTGGTTATTGCCTTGTATTTTCGTCGGTGCGCGCGTGTGTTTTCCGCGGGCGGCGCTTAAATTACTGTAAAGGAGCGCGCGGTGATAAAATCGTGAAATATACGACCGAGTGCGTACGCGCCTCCGTTAATAGCGACGGCGCGTTAATAAGCGCCGGGAGAGATATCGATGGTGACATTATCGGACGCATGTCGCGGCCAATAAGCCCGAGCAGATTTATACAATGCGCGACATTTGTACGAGAAATCATTTGTCAAAAAAATCATTTTACCTTTTATGGACAAACGAGAGGGTAATTATAAGATTCCACCAAATTCTCGATCTTTCAAATTATTAATGCCCGAGAAGACGCTTGATATCGATAACTAAAAATATTGACATTATAACAGTAAAAATGTAATCTGTATTCGCGTTTATTATTTGGTAACGGGATTTCGTATCTGCAGTATTGGAAACCGAAATTCGCTTGAAATTCTACGTCTTTCAATCCCCTGAGCTCATCCAATCTTCTCCTCCACGAAATCCATTCGTGTGTGATTCGAAAAGCGCAACATGGGACAAAAAGGGGAAAGAGAAAGAGAGAAAAAGAGAGATATGGAGGGAGAGGAGTACTGAAGTTGCACCCTCGTAAAGTAACGAAACGTCGAAGTGATACCGCTTTGCATAATTAT
The DNA here is from genome assembly GCF_000956235.1 of Wasmannia auropunctata. NCBI lineage: Eukaryota > Metazoa > Arthropoda > Insecta > Hymenoptera > Formicidae > Wasmannia > Wasmannia auropunctata. The sequence continues at coordinate 460,545 of NW_012026889.1, forward strand.
CAATGAGTTACGAGGCACGCTTGCGATTCGTACAGCTTGTTGCAATCGGCATATAAAGTAGAAATTAATATGGCGACGGAGGCGCAAGTCCCGGTGAAATTTCGAAAAAGAATTTGCATCCGGACTGAAGACCGAAAAAAAGAGGGACGGCCGCGCGTTATTATCTCCGAGGCTGGATCACTTTGCACACGTAACGGCAAATACACGCGCGTGTGTGTGTGCGTGTATTCGCCGGATGGAGAAGGGAGGGGGACACATAAACATCCTTACCGTATCTCGTAAGTAATTAGCGCCGCTATCGCGGCATTTCGATGTAAAAAGTCTCGTAGAATGAAGACGTCGACCGGGTCATTATCGCATACGTCGCGTAATCGTAGCGGGAGAGTGATGCTCGAGTCTCAGCTCAAGTAGAAAATTGTTCTGTCAGTAAGTAGATCACTTTGCCGCTTAGATCCCCATCGTGCAACGCGGTTTATGTATAAGATTTTATTCAAGCAGTGCTATTTTACCAAATAATATTTCTACAATGTGCGATATCGAGAGAGAAATATTGTGCAAGGCAACAAAGCGACGGCGGATTTTGCAGCGTCCGTATCGATGGTGGGATTCATATTTCAAACGTTGTTTGTTCCAGGAAACCCTTTTCCTATACGCAAGAGGAAAAAAATTCCAGCGAAAGGTCCGTTCCCCGGACTGCGGCTGTGTTCGTAAATCAGGATTCCTGATCCGCTTCGTGCGATCTTACCCCTTGTCCCATCCCGACGCTTCCGCTACCGCGGCAGGAGGACCTCTTCCTTTCGACGATTACCATCTATAACGTATTTCGGGATCCTCGTGTCATCGGACCCTGACAAATTAGTGTCCCTAACGAGACGTTCCCGTCGTAAAGATCTCATCTCGCCGGGCTTTCCGTTCCGCGAGAGTCATGTATTTTAATGACTTACCGCAACAAACTTCAACTTTACGAACGCGCTAAAAATACAGGAGGAGGGAGGAAGGGGGGGGGGAGGACGAAATCACGCCGCGCGTATCCCGCGAACTTGACTTTTACTGGAGAAACCACTTCTGCGCGCCTCGCGATCCCTATTCTATTCGCCAGCTATTCGAGAACACTCAGTTTGATTGAGAAAATAGAGGTTCTGTTTTGGAAAACGCGCGTCTCGTTCGCGGCACGGGAACGTATGTGCGTCGCTGATGTGCAGGGCAAAAGAATAATTATTTTGCGCATCGCCCGAGGAGACGTGCCCGGTCGTCCGATCGTCCGCAAAGAAATAATCTGAACACACCATCGGTTGGATGGATAACCGCTCTGATTGCACAATTTATCATTTATTAATATTTCTTGATACTACCTGTGTTAATTATTCAAAGTGAACAAAAATATTGATAAAATTGCATTACATTTAAATATCTTATAAAAGATAAATTTTTACACAGGATTGTAATGTCATACTTAATATCCTGTTTCAAAAACATTTAAAATAATATGTTATATTAATTTATCTAAATGCTTTATATTTTTTTAAAGTGAAAGACATGAAAATAGAAACGCATTTGCATCAAGTTAAAACTTCTATTCTATATTTTTATGTTATTATAGTGTTCTCATTTTTAAATTCGCAAAGATTTTTATTTCAATCCATTTGCATCAGTCCATTTTGTCAGGAATATTTGTTCAGTACATCAATTTTAATGAAAATACCGAGGAGGTCAATTAAATATGTATATCTCTATTAATGCACACATTTCGGCGGTTTCGGCTAATTTTCTGTAATAGGCTAATAAAATTTCAAGGGCTAAAAACTGACGCACGACGGGCCCTTATACCAGTCGCCCACGTGTTCGTTATCGTGATCGTGGTTACACGTAGACAATGATCCCACATCCATTTAAAAAAGAAAGATCGAAAACTGCCCGAGCGATCTCGCACGCACCGAAAAACTCGTGTGGGAGTATCCCTTTCCGAAGCGCGTAGAGAGCCTCGTATTACGTATCCCTTTGTATGCGTATGTAAATCTATCGGCAACGGCGTAGAGATGAACGGCGAAAGGGAAGAAAGTGGGAAGAAAGCTCGCGTTCGACGCTCGTAAAACGCTGCAACTTTCATTTTTTATTCATATATGTTCGAGTAATATTTACGAGTAAAACAACTCTTCAGAGTGTACATTTCTGCATACTATTCTTCATAATTTTGTTTCTCGTAATTCCCCGCAATTCTGAACTTCTAATTCCTCGTAAATTTCGTAATGCATATATGTATTTTTATTCATCGCCTAAGAAATTAACTTACCGCCAAAATTCATTTACATGAAAATAAAATCGTGAAAATTGCGTTGTGATGAGTGTTACTTTATGGTGAAACGCGAGGAGGGAATAATGCGGTGTTTTTGCAGCCTTTAGCGACGTTTACGAGCACGTTAAAAAATTCTATAAATATGGTAATGAACGCCGTAGTTGCGCCAAAATGAAGCACATTCTCGCCAGGCGATTGCAGAAATATCAAAAACGTAAACATGATATACATATATGTGTATATATACATTTTTAAACATTTTTACTGATAATGGCATTTACAAATATAATTATGCGTTGGGTAACGACATTTTTATCGTCAGACACAACTTCGACGCCATTGCGCGAAAAAAATATATATGTATGTCGCATACGTGTGTGTACACATAATCTGTATGTGCGTCGAAACGCGAACACGGTATACCCCACCCATATTCCTTCTACCTCCTCTGGAAATTTCGTAGTCGTATATCGTAACAAATGATTCTTTATTGGTCAAACCTCTTTCTCGTGCAAATTTATGCCCGTTTTTTTTATTCATCGCTTTTCTTCGCCTTGCTCCATTGAGGCAACCGCCCTCCTCGATGCTTTATATTTTATTATGGCTAAATGATAGGTTTTCTGTATATTAAAGAACACACACAACGATTCCATCTTTAACACTCACATGGAAGCGTGTAAAATGTACATGAAAATATATTCAGTCACATCATTATAAACTGTCATAATTGCGTTTGTTTATTAAATCCTTTTTAGCGTAAAGCGCTAAATAGTTAGTAAAAAAAATTGGAAATTTATGTCGTGGTTTTACGTGGTAATTATAACTTTTAAACGATATTAATATTGCGTGTTTGAAAGAAATAAGAGTAAAAGAATAATATGTTGAAATCAGTTTTATTAAGTAGCAAATAATATCACAGTTTTATTAAGAAACACATAAAACATAATTGCTAAGAGTTTTTATCAAGAGTTTTTTCAATCGAGAAGGGTTTTATTTGCAATGTAATCAAAGTACACAGGAATTCTTTGTCACAATGAGTGCTTATTCAACTGAACATACACAGTAGGAAATCGCGAAGGAATGGATATCGATATTGGTTTCTTAAAATCGATAATGTCGTGTTTTAATTGAAATTTGTTATTGTCCACAAACCTGCTCTCCTCACCCCTGCTTGCAAAATTATAATAAAAAAAATAGCCGTATATTTACTCCGTCGGTTTGCGCAACTTGATAATTGTGCGACTTTCCCTGCCGCATAATTCACGATTTTACTGTCACACTTTACGATCGGTTTGCGTTCTCATCCGACAGATAATGATATTTCGAGAGGCGTGTAAAACTACATGTGTTTATCAAACATATTTCGACATAATTGTATCTTCTTAACACCAAGGTTGAGCGAAGAAAACACATTTTTCTGACATTCCGAATTTTAATGGATAAAAATTCAACAATATTCTGTTTTTACATATCGTGATTCATAATTTCTCTCATTATTTATATTGTTATCTACGAAGGCCTCACGGTGTTGCAGTAGCTTTATTCTCATTTTTCTTTTCTAATCTAAGTTTATGAATTTAGATCAATTTATGCAAATTTTAAGCAATGCAAGTTATATACCGTGATGTAAGACATAAAAATAAGAACGTATCGTTTCACTATTCGTCCGTGAGAATTTCTGGCTTGGCGCCTGGAATTGTGAGGTCCAGTTTCAAACGAATGCTCTCGGTAGCGTTAGTTTTTTTATTGTAAATGGTCTCATTGTGATAAAGATATTTTCTATCCCTTCTTGTCTCGATAATGCGCACGTATGGTTCTCCGTTTGATGTGTGACCGGACACGACTATTTCTGACAGACCATTTATAGTGTTGATACTCCTAATGTTGCAGCCATTTACTGTTAATCCTTTTTCTATTATTCCGTTACTAATTACGCTACTTATTATAGCTGCTTGTGATGCATCTACAAGTAAATTTCCGTTGTGCCTGGCGTCTGGAATTGTGAGATCCAGTTTCAAAGAAATGTTCTCGGTAGCGTTAGTTTTTATATTGTAAATGGTCTCATTGCGATAAAGATATTTCCTATCCTTTCTTTCCTCGATAATGCGCACGTATGGTTCTCCGTTTGGTGTATGGCCGGACATGACTATTTTTGACAAACCATTTATAGTGTTGATATTCTTAACGTAGCAGCCATTTAATGTTGATCCTTTTCCTATTATTCCGTCACTAGTAAATGCGCCATTTATTTTTATACTTTCTTGTGATGCATCTGCAAATAAATTTCCGTTGTATGTTAATTTTTCTTTTCCTTTACAATTAGTTGCGTTATAATCAATCAGTACGTAATCATTGAAATTTGATAGTTTATATGGAGAGAGAGAGAGAGATTATTTTAAACAAATTTAATTAATTATTAGCAATAGTACAATATTATATACAGTAGGATTTTGTTTGAGCAAGTGCAGCTCTACGACGTCCTGCATAATTCCTGACTAATTGCTTTTAAATTACAATGTCATCAATTGTCGGTGCTTGATTCCAAGCGGGTATTACGGCGATTAAATTTTTTATCGATACTAATCGCCGATAACGCTACTCGATTCGATACGCTCGTGGGTATAGCTACGCGTGCTAATTGCATAGATAATCGTTCCGCGCGGAATTAAACGTCAGTTGCGAATTAACGGGCAGGACTGAATGGAAAATGGATACCGGCCGTCTTGAGACTCGGCAGGGAATGCCGACAATGTCTGCTCCGTATCACGGCCGATAGTGAAAGTAACATCGACCGCGCGGCAAACGAGATGCGATTTTGGAATCTCTCTCCGTCTCTCTATCTTTTGCTACGATAAAGAATATCGCTAAGTGCGAACTATTATGCAAACATACCGATCTTTCTCTTCCGCGTGCGATAGAAATGAAACCGTGTTTTTAAATATTATATTAAGATATCTCGGCACTTCGGAATTTTCCGAACGAGAAACGACAGAAAAATAACTGTGATCAAATCACAAATATTGACTCAAATGCTCAAAAAAAATATTGGATAAAATGATATTAAATTAAGTATTAAATAATATTAAATTAAGCATAAAATATTAATGATAATAAAGAAATAAATACAAAGTGAAAATATGTCATATGTTTAATTTCGTGATGCGCTTCAATGTGCATACGAATTTATCGTCGTAATTTCTACTATATTTATTAATTGCATAAATAATGCAAAGATGTGATTTTTTTTTAAATTTTTCAGCTTTCTTTTTGATTACCCTTTTATACAAATTGAATTACGCGTCACGCTATTAAATGTGTGACTGTTTAATTTTTACTTCATATTGATGCTGTGAACGTGATTCCTAAATTAAATAAACGCCAGTCAATTGTAAAATATTCTGTGATCGATTACCTTTTGGTAGATTCGCAATTGTTTTGTTAACTTGCGCGAGCATCGATTGCAATGAATTCTGTCGTTGCAATTCTTGCAAATGCAAATTTTTGTTTAATTGATCCATTTCATATTGCAATGTTTGTTGATTTTGGTTGAATTCATTCTCTCGTTGCAATTGTTGCAAATGCAAATTTTGATTTAATCGATTCATTTCATCTCGCAGATTTTGGTTGAATTGATTCATTTCATTTTTAAAATTGCGTTTCCAAGTATCCATATTTTTTCTCATTTTGCTTTCCCAGTTCTGCGGAGCACCTGTCCCCAGACGAGCACTGCAACATAAGAAAAAGTCGTGAAGATAACTATTGGGAACGAATTATATGCTTCATTTCCGAGCGCGTATACGCTTCTTCTTCTTTTTTTCTCTGTGGGACCTACACCCAGGCGGGTATGATACGGCCCAATTTCCAAACGGCACAATGAGATTCTAAGTCATAGTAAGATACTAGAGTAACTGTCCCTATTAGTATGCCTGTACGTTTTAATGTGCTTTTATATTTAAATAAGTATATACATAAAAATACACTGGTACAAATAAATAGATAATACTTTAACTTAATAAAAAAAACACTTTGTCTATTTATTTGTACCAATTTATTTTTATGACTTATTTAAATATAAAAGCACACTAATAGGGACGTACAGGCACACTAATAGGGACAGTTATCCTATGCCGCGAAAATTCTAGAAAATTCCAGAATCACTCGACCACAGACGTCCACTTCAGACCGTGGCTCACGGTCGAATTCCAACGCGTATACGCGATTGTGGCAAACTATAGTTCGCCCGTCTATGCAAACGCGATGATTCATATGCGTCAACGGTGAATAAATACGCAGACGACGGTATGACGATAGTTATTAATGCTCTTATCATTGGCGCGGGCACTCGGTGTATTCAGCGAGTGAAAAATGGTTTGCCGATTAAAAATTCTGGTGTCTAAAGCTGGATCCAGACCAAGCAAATAAACACGCGAAACAATTTGCTTCAATAAGTATGCGTAGTCTCGCGACGAGTTCGTTCGTATTTGCTTGATCGGTTTGAATTCGTCTTAATATACGAGATCTCGAAACAGGCGTCAGACTCGCTTGTCGTTCAGCGATTGCTGCCAATCGGCGTGGCGTCTGCGCTGTATATAATCGGGAAAAAGAATAATGAGCTATTTTTATTGAGAAGAACTGACCTGGTTAACAGTGCAACAATCAACACGATGTAACTGAATTTCTTGATCATTTTCGTATATGAGATTCGTCTCTGGATTTCCGCCTGTAGGCAAACGTAGAAGGAAAACTGGAGTCGTGCTTTCTTCAACGAGCGTAAGCGAATAAAGGAGATCCGGTTAGATCACGTCGTACACAAGTGGATATCACACAAGCGCCTTAGGCCCGTTCTACAACACATGTCATATGTCGGGTCGTAAGCCGTAAAAACTGACCAGTCACAATCGAATGTTCTTCTTATATTCGACTGTGATTGGTCAATTCATACGGCTTACGGCTTACGACCCGACATACGACGTATTCTAGAATGGGCCTGAAGGTCCATCTACAATGAAAGTAGTAAGCCGTAAGCCGTAAGTACTGATCAATTACAATCGAATATTCTTCTTACATTCAACTGTGATTGGTCAATTCTTACGGTTTACGATCCGACATACGACGTATTGTAGAACAGGCCTTACTGTGCGTGCACCGGCGATCGACAATACTGCACCTAGCGCTGCTAACGTTCTGCCGCACCACGCACGTTTCTCTGCATTTATATGTACACAGACAGACATTCAGGTGTAACGACGTTATCGAAGACGCTACACTCCTATGTACGTACGTGTTCACATTATCGCACTAGTCTAGCGATAAAAGAAACGAAATCTTTAAGAAAAAAAGAGTATATCCTTGGAATGCGTAGAATCGTTGGATAAACGTTATCGAAATGCTACTGATAGCAGAGGACGAAGAGAAATCATAAGAAATAAAAAGAAGCCGTTTTAAAATAACATCAATGAGAAATAACAGATTTTGACTTAACAGTTTTTGGAAAATTTTTAACATTTATTCATATTCTCTTGATTTCTCTGCCAAATTATATTTTAATATTACATACATTATTAACATTATTTTTATCAATATAATATACAATATGTAATTTTCTATATGATATAGATGTATTATATTAATATTAATTAGTGCTTTTTACGTGCTTTTTTACGTAAAATGTCTCATAATATATTTTGCATATTAATATTGTATTGTATATATAACTGATAACTGAGAATCGATATTTTTAAATTGAATGACATTCTCGTTCTTCGATGTCGTTAGAGGCACAACAATGACATTTATTCTTTTAGAGAGCTCTTTAATAGCCCCGATCCGCCGCATCGATCACTCCGATCAGACACGGACGCTAAAAGGATAACGCGAGGTGTCGAGTCGAGATAAATCGTGTGTATCAAATTTCTCCCGAATTTCGCGGCCCTCGGCGACCGCGGCGCGGAAGACCGAGATGCGTCGGTGAGATTTATCGCGATGCCTTTTTGGACCACTGTAATTTCGCGAGAGACGATCGTCGGCGTGCAACCGCTTGATATATCGGGCTCTCGTTACACTTTTCGCCACAAAAGGAATAATTTTTCCACGGTGGAAAATCAACGAATCGCACGCGTGCACGTATCTCATGTGTGTTACAAAATTATGTGGCCGACTTCAATAAGTACCTGTTACAACATTGGTCATTATTCCGTGAGCTTGAATTAAAGATTAAAAGCGCTATAATAAGGTAAAAACTGAATGAAAATCAAAATTTCCAGAGATTATTTAATTATAAAAATTGTAAAAAAAATATAATGTGTATATAAATTGTTGTAAGTCCCCTTTCGTAACAAGTAGATTTTCGTAATAATTTAATAAGAAGGTCACTGTCGCAATCGTATCTCGCAACAGTGACACAGTAAAATTAAGTAAAATCAAAAACTGTTAACGCAGTATTTCGAAAGATCCAAAATCGCTAACGTGATCCAGCTCAAAATTCCGCAGCGTTACAATTATACGATAATTGCAAATGCTGAGCAGTGCAACAGTGGCCCGCTCGTCATGGGATAAAAACCCGCCGGCCAGCGAACCACTGCGGAGTTTAGTTTTGATCTGCAAAGAACGTTATACTGTCGGATCGCGAAGTGTTTGTACTCGCAAAAAGAATAAAAGCAGTAAAATCTATTTATCTACTAGTAAAACCTACCAAGTGTTTCACTCCAATCCAACCACGACGAATCTCCCTCGTTACACCAGTCGGTGTAACAAAATACTTTATTAAAATAAACATATTTACCTTTCTATATTTTTTCGAAAATAAAAATAAATCTCTTTTTTTCAAAAATATATATATAAGTATTTAATTCAATCGTTTTGGTTTTAAATCAAATAATTAAACAACTATTTAAACTTTTAGGGTGAAAAAGGATAAATAATTTACTGTAACAAA
>NW_012026889.1:469791-470204 GCF_000956235.1 Wasmannia auropunctata
TATCCCCCTGTGTGCCTTGTCGACTCAGTTGTATGCTATACGAAGTTATTACGTAAGCCGTAAAATCGGTGTCGCCCGGCGAATGTTCTACTATCTTGGAGGTTTATAACTCCATTGTGCTATCGTAGATAAGGAAATATATATCTAGTAGAAAGTGACGACGCCTTCGAGATTATCGTTCGCTGAAAAAAGAAAATAACGTGTCTCCTCACGCGGGCTCATCCATTTCCAGGATATCACAGAAATTTAACAACCTCAGCTCGCTGCGTTATTTTCACCTTTCGATGCTCAGATATGCCGTTTTAAGATCTTTCCAGGCTTTAGAAAGTTCTATATTTTACATTCACCCCGGAATTTAAATATACCAGAATGCACGGCGCTTGAAACGCGTAATACCAAGATTTAATTCTTCT
>NW_012026889.1:470224-492494 GCF_000956235.1 Wasmannia auropunctata
TTTCGAAAATAAAAATAAATCTCTTTTTTTCAAAAATATATATATAAGTATTTAATTCAATCGTTTTGGTTTTAAATCAAATAATTAAACAACTATTTAAACTTTTAGGGTGAAAAAGGATAAATAATTTACTGTAACAAATTGCGATTAAATTTGCCATTAGTAGTACATGTCTGCATATGTTTATATATTCATTGAATACATTCGTCGAATTAACATTCGGATAACATGCATAAAGCATGTATTAAGCTTCCAAAAGGCTTTCATTCATCCAACGAAATTAACTATTAATCTAAACAACGTCATTCGAAACAAAGCTAGAGCATGTAATAATAGTCCACTCAATGAAATAAATTTGAAACATAAAAAGAAGAGAAATTAGACGAGTATATATGTTATAACATAGAATATTTTGAAAAGTTAATCAGTCCACGGTTTCCAGCACGTGGTGTTTGTTCTCTACGCATACGGCGTGCCGCTACGTAAACAATATTGCGTAACTTATCATTTACACATCGAGATTCGAGTCGGTATAAATCGCGTGCCGCTTGCTATATTGTCGGCATTAATTTTCAAGACGTGATCGCGACAAATGCTTATCAGAGGATGCAATTATTCTCTATGATTATTACAATTAGCGATCATTTGCTCGAACGGGTAACTCTCTTGAGATTGAAGACTTGCGAGCGTATCGCGGTGACGGTTGTTTATCGACGCAGGTGTTCCGCGCGATTCATTCGCTTAAAGTACGAGCAACAGGCAATTACGAGTTATTAGTTCACCGTGATATTTACGCGCAACGACAGCTATATTCCTTAAACGGATCCTTGGATTCGAGTACGGCGGGAAGTGATACACGAATCGCCGGGGAGAACAATTTAAGAGTGATATTCATGACACATCGATCGCTTTAGTTTGTATTGTTTTTAACAATTATTATAATTTGAAACACGGGGGACAGAATATTCATCAGTTATTTTATCATAACAGAATATTCAATGTACACAGTTATTTTATCATGCATTAGAAATTTCATAGCGATAATTGACGGCGCTCATTCTTCGACATGCAACAGCATGCAACATATTACATACGGCACATTGTTGCGTTCACGTGAGGTATCATCATCCGCCCGGCGAGGCTCGAGTCGCTCCGGATCGTAGCATTATTGCTTACGTCTCGAAACGCGGTCGCGGCAGGTATTGAGAGAAACCCTCACGTACAGCATTTCCCGCGTACAATGAACAATTCTTAACGCGCGCAATTAATTAATTACAATGCAATTAGTGTCTCGTAAAACGTATCGAAGCGACGGCTATTTATCAACTGCGCGTACATTTCGCGCAATTCAATTTGTTCGAGATAAAATTCCAAAACAGGGAGGAATTATAAATTGTACAAATCATTTAACCCGCGCGATATTCACGGGTGAATGATTATCTCGTCGTTTTTAAACGTAATTGTTCTTGAATCGAGGACGTGTGGCGTAATTTGGATAATGGAAAGCCGCGATATATCGCTCGTACGTGAAATAATAACACATGAATTTCATTCGAAATGCTCGAAATGTATTGCGGACGTGTTGCGATTTGTTATTCAAAGCGCGAAAGATTCGCGCAAAGTAAGTACGACGCTGAAGTACTGAGGATCGAACGAAGGTAACATTGTCGCGGATGAGCACGTGAACGTGAAGTTGGCTGCGATTGCGAATTACGTCATATTGCGAGACGTCCTGAGCGCATCGTAATTTGTCCGCTCGCACCTTTTCGCATTATTCTTTCGTCCCCGTAAAGTGCGTATCGCGCGTGTGATTGACGTGTGAGAGTGCCAAGTAAATATCGCGTAATCGTCGTATTCTGAAAATTCGTTCGCGCGCGTAGTGAGTCGTGGTTCCGCGAGTGAATGTGCGAGTGCCAAATAGGAACAACAGCGTGGAGGAGGAGGAGGAGACGAGAGAGAAGCAGGAGGTCTACAAAGCATCCGACATTGACGTAGCAACGATAGGTGAGTGATTTATGTACTTTTTTACATGCCATTTGCGGAATTAACTGTCCATTTTCATTTTATTTGGATCGTGCGTGTTTCGGATAATTTACACAAGAAGTGGAGGGAAGATATTTATGTATGAGGTTAAGTGCGCATTGCTATTTTGGATTATCTTCGTTGTCTATAACTCAAGATTTTACCGTTCACAGAATGTTGCTACGTAATATGAAAGTGATTGCGATCCCGACATCTTTGTATTAAGACAATTTCTTCAATTAATCCACAGAGCAGGATATTGAAATCGCCGTGTGATTGAACACTGTATACGATTACGTCATCCGGAATCGCAGCTTTGCCTCACTTTGCCGCGACCCAGTTGTGACATTTCGATCGATGCGAATAAGAGATCACTCCCGCGCGCGTCTTTTGCCCGTCGGAGTCTGCAATCACCGAGGATATACCGGTTCCAATCCCCTGACTTGCGTGACAGGTCGCTACGCGATGTGTCTTTTTTTTCTTTTTTTTTTAATCGTGTCGCATGCTCGCTCTGCGCCCTAATCGTCCCTAAACGTCGTGGGTCGTCGGGGTAACGAGATGCAAGTCGCGAAGCCGATTAAGATTGAGCGTAAGAGGATCTGACGGAGGCGGTCGTAAGAAAAAGCACGGGCGATTTATTTCGGACGCGGACGTCAGTTTTTTCACTCGCCGCGCTCGGGCGCGCGCGCGTTTATTTCTTCTTTTCCCTCTTTATGTTTTTTTTTTCTTCGAATCGTAAAGTTGCAATATACTGAAATATGCGGCTCCCGGTACGCTTGTAGATCCTCCTCATCCGTCTTCTTTAAAGAGTTAACGCTGTCGGATAATTGAATTCCATCTAATTTTACATGTTCGTTGTAATTATATTATTTGCGCGTTTATTCGCGATCAAAAATGGTAATCGATATAAGTGATCGTCGTCTGATACAATAAGTGCGATAATTTTGCTGGATGAATTCTCTGTAAAAATAGCGAACAAAAAGTAGCGGCGCGGCGGCGGTGAGATCAGCCCCGTAGAGATAAATCGTAGAGATTAAGCGATCATTTGATCATAAGCGATAATTTGTTTATGCAACGCGCATCGCGTTAACGATATCGAGGAAGTTCCGTCATGATTGAATTTGCAAAAGACTTCGCTTCGATCGCAAAGTGCACGTTGAAATCATCACTCCTGGAGAATGATGTGCATGATACGAGTATATTCTTTCAATATACTTTCAATATAGTTTTCCCACGTACACTTATTACGCTCGTTTGCTTTATAGGTATGCGCGCCGTATATGATGCCCCGCAAGATATATGATGACTCGCAAGATTAGCGCGCGGTCCGCTCAATCTGCAACAGTAACGAAATTCGTCCTCACCCTCGCTCGACGTGTAAAAATTTCTGAGAAAATTACTTTCAATGACGGCGACTCTAATCACTTACCCATCCATCACTATCGATATTTTTACTTCGCACAGCCTCGTTATGTATGGCCCGCGAGCTGCATCATCTTGCTGCCAACGCGCGCTCATTCTCATTTCTTGCTCTTGAGACAAAAACTATTTCAGCGGATTTTATTAGCCGTTAAATTAATTAACACGAAAAAAATTATTCATAAAAGAATATAAATTTTAATAGAAATTATGAATGCATTTAAAACGTCTAATTTTTGCATTTAATATATCTGGTATTTAATGAGATAAAATAAAAAATATGCAAAATGTGATGGTGTTTGAAGTATAATTTTTTACTAAATTATCTTTAAATTTTTTCTGGAGAAACTTTTGTCTTCGAATCGTTACAGATCTAAAATTAGAGAAAATCTTAACACACACACACACACACACACACACACACACACACACACACACATAATGTCACGCAAATTTTATTTAATTTTATGCGTGACATATATATAAAAAAACTTTCTCCATATTATATCTTTCAAAATAACGTTTTGCGTGTTTTTCGAAATTTTGTCGAGCTGGCGAGGATCAGACGGACCTTTGTTCGGGGATTACGAGTCGGCGTCTTAACTGTGCTGATTCGATTTCACGTTCGGGCTACTTTCGCCGAGGTACCAAAAACGTTGTTACATCGGCTTCCTTTTTCCATCGTCTTCGTCCTTGCGGACGCGGCCTTCCCTATAATTATTTCCCTCGCCTTCCCTCGTTGTTTCTTTCTTTTTTTTCCGTCACGGACGGGCTTCCCCGACGCGGACCTTCGAACGGACACTATCCGCGCGTCTCGCGGAGGCTAATAGATTCGAGGATACTCCGCGCCGTAGCTGTTAGCGGATATTAATCTTCATTACGAGAGCTGTCTCCGATGTGCGCGATATTCCTGAATCGGTCGTAAGATTAATCTAATCAATTTGCAGTACTGCCTAGCTATTAGCCTCAATCAAATTTGAGCGCACTGTTGCACACTAATATGACATCGTTCTGCGTCCACATTCAATCACTCTGACTTACCAGAATTATTTAAAAACGAAAATAACGAGCGTCCGATCGTTTATCAAAACGATGCCTCACGCAGCGATTACATGCCGATCACTATCTTCATCCGCGGCTTCTTGTTTTACGACTATTAGACTTAGAATTATTACGAGAATTAGAAGAATTAGAAATTAGAATCTCAGTGAAATCATCGTCGAGATTCAGGTAAAATCGTCGTCGTCAAAAATCATCAGCAAAGTTTATCTGTACGTTGGACCGTCGGCGGCGTGATTTCATATACGGCTCGTCGACGCTGGTTATGTGCCTGTGTCAGGATGGAGTACGGTTTGCCGATAAGAGGCCGTAAGGTCATCTCTCACAGCGAGACGCTTAATACGGGAAGCGCAATAATAATCGCTGGCTTTCGAGATATACACCGGTGCAGTGGCATGAAAGAGGACTTGGAGATAATCGCACTTGTGCAACGTACTCCATTTCACGTACTAATTGTCCATTTGGTCGCAGCTCTTTATTCATGTTACGTTCGCAGTTACGTAACAGGATCTATGTACATTAAGCAAGTATAATTAAATAAGAGGTATTAATTCTTAAGAGCATAGCGTATTATACGTTGTAATCTTCCATCATATGGACTTTTGCTCGTCATTGTGACGTTTCTGTCATATATTTTATATATACAGAACGATATATTGGATGTATAGTCTTGAAATTTTTTTAACAAAAAAATATATATTACATGTTATTTTTTATTCTACTTTTTAAAAGTGAATCAGTGGAATCATCATTGATTTTCAGTGTACATAATTTTTCAGTGGTATCTTAGAACTGTGTATAATAAACAGTAACTATTTTAATGTTGTTTAAGTGATAATATACTGATTCTCAAACAGAGTATATTATCACTGAAAGACAGTGAGTTTCACTGTCAAACAGTTTTGAGAACTGAAATTTATTGTTTTTCAGTGATATTCACTGTTTGAATCATTGAAACAACATTGAAATAGTTACTGTTCATTATACACAGTTATAAGATACCACTGGAAAATTATGTACACTAAAAATCAGTGATGATTCACTTTTAGAGAGTATGTTAAGAAATTTTTTAAAGTGACTTTTCATGTTTTTTCATGCCTTCGTTTGTTCTGTTTATTTTACAAATTCTTATGAGAAAGAATTATTAATTATTTACTTGAAAATAAATAGGTAAATTATTAATTTTATTTTGACAATACTTGTCATATTTGCCTTAATATTGTTTAATTTCATTTTAATAATATAGAAACTCACGCGATAAAGAGTTTCTCACGACTATTAGCACTTGCGAATTGCAAGCACGATCAACGCGAACGAACAATGACCCGCATTATTTGAATGACACTCGATGACATTAAACTGGCGCTTTGTTCTTCTCGCATCGGCTCTTTAAAATTTTGCCACGCTAACGAGCGTATTGTAAACAAAATCGAAACCATCCGATCCTCTTACCTTTGACTGTCAAAGTGCAATTTTCCGCCAAGAATCTCTCAAAAGCTCCGTGTTCTCAAACGCCAGGAATTGAATTACAAAGAGCGACTTTACGAGGAAATGCATAAAAACGATATCCCTCCAATCGATCGCCGGGCATCCCCGGTCAGCATCCCAGTTAGCAATCAACGTGTATTATGCGGATGCAAAAAACTCATCGCGCCATTATAGAGGCCGCAATAAAGCGATCTAGCGTAAGCCCATTTTAGCACTCTATATTAGATTGAATGTATGTGCCGCGGAAATTACGATGCCTCCTGCAAAGCAAGCGCTATATAGACAAGGCTGTCGAGTGCCGTTCTGCGCAGCGTTTCCTTTAGATCCAAATAATTACGCGCGAGGAAGCTCCTAATTGATTCGTCGCGGTACGAGCCCCGGCACGAAGAAGGCGTATAAGGCACATCCCGTGGGACGTGATTGCAATTTACGCCTGGAGAGAAAGTAGACCAATAGCGTTGTTGCGTCCAACGTACACTTTTCAGCCTCGCGGGACTCCAATAACCGCAAAGCCGCGTATGTGTACGCGCGTTTCCCCTTCGGATTAAAGTCGGCTATAAGATACGTTTTTCCCTCGTCACTTTGTTGTCCATTAAAAACCGAGTGACTTTCGTAAAGGTGCCGCATCGCGTACATGAAAACCTTTGAAGGGTGGGTAAAGTTTAAAAGAAAAAAATATCTTAAGAAGCTGTTTCTGTTTTTTTCTTTAACGCGTCCATAAGAATTCATCCCGTCTAAAAATTATGGCATAGTGAACGCTCTTATCCGGTGCAAACGTATCTGCAAGTCACGCAGTACATTCACACCTACATTCAGTACATTCTCCGCAACGTTTCTTGCGCGCGGGCCGGAGTTCGAGGTACTTCCGACCAGCGGGATAGAGCCATAAAACCCTGGAAAAAATAACGTAACCACCGGCCAAGCACTTGACACTGGGGGTTTATACGCGTTACTCTCGATGGAAGTGGCTCGTGTGCATCTGGTCGAAGCCGGCCATACGAGGTGAGGGCGGCTCGAGGTGGTCTCGCGGGGAGGAGGGGAAAGAGCAGGATGTAGGAGGATGTTGTTGTTGACCCATGGGGCAGGAACAGGTTTCGAATTCGGATTATGCCGACCCGAAACCGCTTCTCCGTACAACACAGCCGTTCTCCTTACGATCGTTCCCCGTACAAGCCGCGCCGTGATGTGTGTATGCGTGCGCGCATCGACCCCCCACGCAATCCTATAGTAAAAGCGCTCCTCCGGCTCCGATTCTCCTTCTTCGTCCTTGAAACCTCCTCTCCCGTCGCTGTTCCCCTCCTCGAGGTAGCTCACGCGAGAGCGGCTACGTTGAAGTGCCTCCGCAGAGAGAAAGAGAGAGAGAGAGGGAGATATCCTCTCCCGATAATATATATTCACCTTCGACTCCACCAGAGCGGGAGCAGGTAGCGGGGAACCTAGATCGTAAACGCGTAATCATCCTGTTCTCGAAATAAGACGCATAAGGGCAAGATTCGAGAAAAGGACGAAGAAAGATGTAAGGAGGAAAGGAGAAGCTCTCTCTTTCTCTTTTTCTCTTTCCTCCTCTTCCCTGCCTGCTCTCTTGATCGGGTCCAGTTTGAACCGACTCAAGTTCGCGGAGGAGGTTATCGTCCTTGAGGCGAGTCTTGGGACGGGACGTACTCCGTCACGGATGACAGGTCCCTTATCCCTTGGTTGCTTATCTTGCTCCTGTTTACCGACGGCAAGAAGATAGCGGAGGAAGGGCGCGACGATTTCTTCAGCGCGGCGTCCAACCAAGAAACAATTTTCCGCGTGACAGACACGAATAAAGACACGAATAAAAAAGCAATAATAATATTCTATATATATTTTTCGAGACGTTCCCTCTTACGATACAATTTCGGGAGAATTTTGCCGGTTTTCCGGTATTCAATTTTTAGAATCCCACATGAATTATAACAGCAAAAGAAGGGTTTTCCTCCTAATGCAATTGTTATGTTTTTATTTCTAATCTAAGCATCTTTTTATTTATTTCTTTTTTGGAAGAAAACATCTTTTTTTACTTTTAACAAATTAAAAATTTTATTTTTCATTACTATAATTCTTGACATATGTTATATTATTCTCTTAGCTCTTTATATACGCAACTGCATTATGTATGAAATTTGCGCCGAGATATTCTCGCGTTTAATTATCCAGCATTTGTCGCATGAGCATATATAATGCATGAGAAACACATTTCATTTCATGGAATATGCGATTCGTGACTCCAATCGATGTTCGCTGCAGGTGTCGCTTTCTAAAATGCGCTCGGGGTATTTCGACATTTCTCATGAAACGTTTCCGAACGTGCTTTCAGTAGCCCAAACAATACAAAGAATTTAATAACGGTCCATTTCGTATTGAACGCGATATTTCTTACCGGAGGAAAAGAAATATCGGGCGCCTCTTTCTGTTGAAGATTTCTCTTTCATTGCATACCGCTATTTTTATTACGTTTGATGTTTGAATATGGAGTATATATTGAGATGTAACTGAATAATATAAATCACGAATCTCTATCTTGTATAGCCGTGTGAGAAATGCATAATTGTCACTCTAGCCCTGTGATTGAAGCAAAAGCCGCGAACTTCTACGGCCAACAATAAGTAACGAGCAGATGTCAATTCCCAGCGTCGTTAATAAAGCGACGCTCTCTTAATACGGGCTACGAGACGACGTCTATATACGAGAGCACGCATAGAGGACGAGGAGTGCTGGTTCTCAGTCCGTACACTCTTGAATCGCGCTTCAAGGGGTCTTTCGTTCCGTTGTTCGACGACGACGATGACGACGACGACGACGATGGCGACGCTACTTCTGCGGTGCGTACGCACTTCAGGTACATGTCCGTACCCGCGGCGAGTTTCTAACGGTGCCCCGCGTATGTACACATTAGAAATTGTTTACGATTATTACGCGCAAGGATCTCCCGCGGTGCAAATGGTAACTTCGAGCGACGAGGATTTTTAAACTGATAAAGGACGTGCGAATGCGCGCCGCTTCCCGTTTCCTCGGTCCCTGGAAATCGCATGTCGATGGCGTTACGGCCACAGGGATATTAATAATGCTCTTTAATATATTTCCATGTGTTCTATAAATTTATAATATAGATATAGTTAAATTATTAGAAATGCCGTACATTAATGATTAAAAGACATGCCATAGATATATTAACTTAAATTAGATTTATTCGCAAATAACAGTAATTTCGTTGCGTTTCCTTTTTATCATTTTCTTACATCACTAATTGCACATTTAATTTTCCGACATTCTTTGACTTTTATGTATTATTATTTATGTGTATTTCTTAGCTTCTGTCAGTTTTAGACAGCGGAGATGAGAGACGTGATGCGCTATCCCGTCATTTTCTTACAGCCTAACGCGAATAACATAACGACGTTGCTTTTTCGTTCCCCAATTATCTCGGTTTCCTCTCTCTTTTTCTCCTTGTTCTTCTCTTCCTCTTTTTTTTGATTACGGATTTTTGACCACCAGAGTCGCGACCAGAGCAACGACTCGGAACGAAAGACTCTATTTCACATTTTAGCTACATACGCGTTTCATTTTTATTTAACGCATTTGTTACTTTGTTACACGAATCATTTTTATTTAATGCATTTGTCACTCTGTTATAAATTATATTACTTTCTTACGCTTTATTACTTTTCGCGGTTCTCTTTTCTCTCAAGTCCCACGGAGAGTTTAGTTTAACTCGCGGAACGGCGTTCCGTATAAGCGTCTCAATCTCGAGTATCGCCGCCACGTCGACTGGCGCCAACTTAGCGGCGGCTGCGCGAACTTTCGAACTGGCTTCCACCACCGCTCGCCCGCCAACCCCTGCCGCGCGAAAGGAAGAGAGAGAGAGAGAGAGAGAGGAGAGTCGACCGACGCGCGTGGAGCCGATACCAAAGCCGCGTCGTACGAGTCTCTCGCGTTCAGTCGGCGTTTAGCTGCCAAGGCTTCGCTCAACGGCGATTCGTAATTCGTTTCTCTCGCGTCGCGTCGTGCGATCGTACATAAACAAAAATCGCGGACGCGTCGCGGCGCGGCGTGGCGTTCTGTCCGTTCGTCGCGGTTTTCAGTTCGATCGCCGTCCTCTTTGTGAAATATTCGGATACGCGTTTCGGAGCAGTGACTTGATGGTGCGGCGCGATTGTATCACTCACGCGGCTCGCACTGCACGGGACACTGAGTTGTGCATTGAGTACAGGAAATCGGCGCTGCTATGGAGCCGCGGGATTGCTAATTGATCGGATCTCTCACCAGTTTCGGCGCCGGTGAGTAACCTCTCCGAATGTCGAATCTTCGATCTCGGCAGCGCGCGATCCTCGGTCACCCCGATTCCCAATTGCGACAATTGCTGCGGGCTGCTTGTTTCCTACTTTTGTCACTTGTTTTCTCTTCTTTTCGCGCGGCTGGAACGACGATTTCGATTGAGATTAATGAGGTGACGTCCGTCGCGCACGTGCGACACGAGTGTCACGAGCTTCGTGCTCCAATTTCGCGCGCATCCCCCGGGCGGCCATGATTCGTCGTTTGTTTTGGCAAGCGGAGCCGGAGCACGAATTTAGGCGTGCGATCGTATACGTCATGAATAAATCTCGGGATTCGAAGTCACAACTTTTTCTTCTTGGCGCTAAATCCTGCAAGCAGCATGTATTAAGCATACCGATTATTACAGTAATTAGCACCTCTTATACGGTTAACGTGTTACACTTCGTGCAATCAATATATGACAACCGATAGTTTTATTCATAAGCACGAGTCAGATTTACATTGTAAATCGACTTAATTAGCATTCCCACTAAAGAGACAGATGCATGTTTTTTTGTTGCCTGTTTACATTCCTTGAAAATGTTGTTGCAAATGCGAATATTAATAACATAATTATTATTAATATTTTGTTAATATTCATAGTATTAATATTTTATTGTAAAATCACGCGCTGATATTCTCGTCATTAACATCAACGCTATCGACATTATTCGGCGTAAGCTTAATAGCATCACTTGTTTAACATCGTTTAATAGCTTTGTCATAATGTTATGAATCTTATTGAAATATTCACACGATTGCAATACTTTTAATACACGCGATTAAAATATA
Organism: Wasmannia auropunctata; assembly: GCF_000956235.1. NCBI lineage: Eukaryota > Metazoa > Arthropoda > Insecta > Hymenoptera > Formicidae > Wasmannia > Wasmannia auropunctata. The sequence continues at coordinate 481,343 of NW_012026889.1, forward strand.
TTCATTATGCATTAATGCTATACGTCGAGAAGCGAAAAAGAAAAGAAGTATCGTTCCCATTTCTCATCGCTCGAACACGAGACGTTTGTATTCCTTCGTCAACGCCGTTCTTGAGTAAACATTCGAGACGAGGGGTAGACCGTTTTTACATGCGTCGTATCTTTCATTAGCGCTTTTACATCCTTCGACGCGTCACCGCGCACATCTCGCGCGGGAGATTCTGTTGTATACCGGGTGTCCGCGTCGTTACCGCGATGCCGTGAGAGGAAACGAGAGAGAGAGAGAGAGAGAGAGAGAGAGAGGAAGAGAGAGAGAGAAATCGAATGGCAGCGACGATTCTGGCATTTAACGATCCAGTTAGTCCGATTCTCTTCTTCCTTTGGTCACTTTGTTTATGTCGGCGTATTAGAGTCGCCCGTTCCATGTCTCTTTTTCCTTCTCTCTCTCTCTCTCTCTCTCTCTCTCTCTCTCTCTCTCTCGTCTCTTTGTCTCTTTCCAAACGGAGACTGGCTTCGGAGCGGTACAAATCACGGACGGCGACAGAGGTCGTAATCCCGAGAGCGGGAGAGGAATCTGGGGGGATACAGAGTGAAAAAGAGAAAGAAAGAGGGAACGATACGTGTGTATGTATATATATATATATATATATATTTCCTCTATGTGGTGATTAGCGCGATAGTAATAATTTCGCCGCATAGTAAGGCATACTTGATGTTGTGGTTGAGCCGCTCGTCACGGGCTTATCCGTGCACACGCCGTTTATGAGGCACGCGGTATACGAGAGGAACGCTCGGTGCTATCCCTCCCGAGCACGATCGTATTATTTGAAGATTGAGAAGACCTGAATAAATAATAGTAGCGTTATGACACTCTTCCTTTTTTTCTTAAAGCTGCTCATATCTTGCTCGTTATCGCTAGTATATGTAATGTGTCAAGGAGGTACGTCACGTTGTTACGAAAGTTGAATTGTCTCCGAGATAAATTCTCGTTGTAGTAAATCAGTAGGAGGATAGATGATTCACGAAGCATCGTGAAAGTATACCACCACGATACTTAATTAAACTTACAAATGAGTAACGATTTAAAATCCTTCAGCTATATATCGAAATGTCAATTATAAATCAGTACTATCGACTTGCTTCTCGGTCATTGATTTTAGTATAATGATCACGTTATTTATTCATCAACGAGATTCCCTCTAAAATAATTGATTCGAAGCGGGATTAATATTCAATTTGAAAATTAATGACATTTAATTTTGTCATCATCAAATTTCATCGACAAATATTATTTATCGAGACGTTTGTATCATTAAAACGAATCACTTTGGAAATATTTATTGATATCACATCGATAGATTTTATCAATTTCTTGTATCTGCTTTTAAAAGAAAATGAACGATTACTCTCTGTTTTTCTTTGTGTAACGCATGTTATTATTCGAATCCAGCCTGGAGGCTAGATACGATTTTTTTTACAAGTAATATGCAACGAGGATCTATTAGTATTAAAATCCTTCAAAGATTAAAAATTTATGATCTATGAAACGTTTAAAAATCTAATAATTTATGAAAAGACGTCGTCATAAATATTGTCAGGTATGAATAATATTGCACGTTAGACATATACACTCGCGCTTTGTTTTTTACCAATTATTATTAACAGAATTTCACATATATCATCATGCGCAAGCGTTGATCGTTCGATACGAGGAAACCGCGCGCGTCGTTCCCGAAGACGTAGCCACTTCGCTTTTGTACGACCTATAAAAATTTATATAAAAGTATCCCGGGCGCAGCACGACTCGTCGTGAGGACATGAATAATTTATTGAAGCGTGTCCCCTACGTTTCGTGCCTTCCGAAGAAGAAAAGGAGGAGGGAAAGAGAAAGAGAAAAACGTTGTGTCGTTTACGATCAGAGGCCTGGATTTTTGGTTCCCTCAGTTCCTCGGCCCTTCGTTCCGTTGAGTAACAATAACAGACGCGAATTCACGCAATCGTTAATCGATGTCACGGATTGTAAAACATATCATAATCGACGCACGTGCAACAACACATAATTTGCGCTTCGCAGGACGAACGTTGGTAATAAACTTAAAGTTGTCGCTCATAAAATCGTAAGCAAATATTTCACTGCTTAAATAAAGAATAGAGATGCGCGAGTTGCAGCATGAAAATATTTATTACACTCAATTACATAATCAAAACATATTTAATCATGTTCAAGATATTTCGCGTGTAACTTTATCACGATGTTAATTCTTGAAAATAAAAAAAAGAAACGAAATGATGTACCTATAATTGATTAATTAATCGCGATTATAAAACTCGTTTTTCTATATCGTAGATCTGTCAGACTTTCAATTTTGATTCCGCGCGCGCATCATTTACGTGCCGTTAATCGGAACATTTAACGTATTAATCTTCGGAAGTATCTGGCGAATGCACACTTCGCGAATGGACACGTGAGGCAGATACAATGTGAAACGGGCCCAACGTGAAAACCGCAGATCGAGATACGCGCGCAATTCGCGTGCAGCGTGTTCGGAACACGCTGCACGTCGTGTCGCACTCGGCCTGCATGTTGCGCTGCTCTCGTATACCCGGCTGTCTAGATGTAATGGCCTGTCCGACTGATGAGTACATGTAACGGCATGACGGCTGCGCGAGATAAAAAAGGGCCGTAATTTATACGATTTGCTTTACACATCCGTTTATTAGCGCGCCAGCGTATTTCTGCCCGCGTTGAATTTTGAACGAGGAGCGATTTCATACAAACTTTCGAACGAACGTTTCTGAGGACGACAATGGGAGTTCCTTTCCGAATGTTGCGGTTAACTGGGGAATAGTTATTTTATTTGGGTGCGCGCGCGCGCGCGCGTGTGTGTGTGTGTGTGTGTTGTGAAAGGTAGCCGTGAGAGGTTTTCAAATTTCAGGTTTACGGTATAAATACAATTGGGTCTTTTATATTGGCGGATCGCGCGAGGCAGATATTCGTACAGGTATCCAGGGCAAGACTACCTGAGACTTCGCGTGAGCTTGCAATAATATTACGAGTATAACTGGATATATCGCTGGATGTATGTGTATATCACTTATTAGTATTTTTTTTTTTTTATTAATTTTCTATGTCGAATATGTAATATTTTGTTTAATTTACGATTATTTATTCACATATTTATACATTTTCTATATTTAATATAATATACGTAGTTGTTACAGCGTATACATTATGTACTTATGATACGAATATTATTAACCAGATTTAATAGACAGCGCGATCCTAATATAAGTAACTTTACGGTGGGATACGACGATAGTTTCTCCCCGAACCCGTCCGTAAGTTCCCATCGATGATGAGCGCGCTAATCGGACGGCGCACTTATCGCGGAAAAAGTAACGGTACGAGAGCGACGCGCGATGAGAGGAGAGGCCAGGCGTGTCCAAAGTTATCGCCGCGCCGAAGAAAGACTTTCGCAACGTGCTGTTCTCACGACATAAATTAAAATCCGGTACGAGTCGGAGCTTGTCTGCCTACCGAGTTTTATGATCGCGAACGCCGTCGATTCTCATGACTTGCGTCGATCCTAATCTCTGTCGGATAGACATTATAGGAGCATTTCGGTATCGTAATAGGATTATGCAGGGTATTAAGTCCGAGCCCACCGCGGGGACACTGTCTGCTGAACATTTCCTGCCCGATAGCACTCTCGTCATCTCGGCTAAGGCGCTACATGACCTACATTTACACAAACGCGTGCACAGGGAGGAAAAGGGTTTTGCTAAAGCTACATCAAAGCTACATTTAGGCTCTTTTTATTTAATCTGCTGATAGAGACCTCTAAAAAATTATTTACTTAAACTCATAATTAAAGGCATAATCTTTCAGATAGACTCCAAAAAATAATTAAAAACGCGTATTTTTTATGAAATATTTATAATCTCTTATATCTCTTTGCTATAATTAAATAGACTTGATATTATAATTTGATATTATAGTTTGTCTTCCACGAAAAATAATAGTTAGATGTTAATTCTTACGATTATTTATTTTTTTTATAATTTTTAGTATTTTACGTAATGCTTTTTTTTAAATTTTGTATCTTGAAATTATGCGATTAAAATTTCAACTACAGAATTATATTGGGTAGTGGCTTAATTCTCGGCCGAGCCTAACTCGGATCATTGATGGTCATAATTACAACCCGCTGCGTTTCCTCGGGACCGAGGAAAATATCTGGTTTCTCGAAATCCCCGGAGCATAGCACAGCAAGCTCTCTCCGTGCTCTCTTGCGTAAAGCTTTATCTACCCCGTTCAGATTAGACACGCGTCCGCGCTGACGGAACGACAAATTCGAGACGATCAAAGGGAAGCCGGTGTCGTGAAGTGTAGAGTATTATATTCCCCAGGGTGACGACGAATCCCATATTTGAGCGTTCAAATACTGTAGTGTCGGGTAAATTTAAAACTGACACTCTCTCGCTCGTTTCGACATTAATCTCTCTGCGGCCGCGGTGCTAATATGTTCGTCCGTGGTGAAGATATCTGCAAAGTTGGCAATCTCTTCAGGCGATAATTGTTACGTTACGTTAAACCTATAAGAGATTTTATTGTCGGTTTTTAAAAAGTTTAATGCCGAGGAACTTGGAAAATTAATGGTCCTTGATTTATATTGATGTCTTGGGACGAGAAATAACAGTAGCAATTTGTGATATGAAAATGAATTTATATCTAATATCAGTATAACATTCTCTCTGTATAACGGTATATCAGTATCTATAGTATCTATTACTTCCGAGATATGGCGAGCGATTATTTATGAACTATAAAACTCAAACGTTCTTCTATAAGTTTTCACATTGTGCATCGACGCTCGGCTTTCTAGAATCCAATATCTTTTTACAATACTTATACAGAGTAAAGGATTAGCATAAAAAAAAGCATCGTAAAGACATGTTTCGATGCTTTTTCGTGAAGTCGAGGGTGGGTTGTAAACTGTTGGTCGAAATCGGTTTCGGACGGTGTCGATATCGACTAACTGCCACAACGTGATTTAGTGTCCGTGACCTTCCGCGCCTACGCCACTGCAGCCTCGGCGGCAAGACGATATCCAGACCTTACGGAAGGGCCGCTTTTTGTCGGAGGGCTCGAATGGCGCGAAATCTCTTTGCTGTTCAGGAACCCCACGGTCAACCATTGTCGAGAGCTGTCGGATGCAGATCGAAATTTTTAAAACGTTGCTTAACTATCTTCGCTGCGTGATTCCTGACAGGAAAGAAAAAGAGAGAAAGACGGTAAAACGTTGTACAGATTGTGTGCGTCTTCTGAAAATCGCGTGTAGGTGACTCCAACGTGGAACTTAAAAAAGAGTCTCGAAACACACTAACCAGCGAATATAATCACTGTAATTTCACCACCGCTTGATTTTTGATGCGCATTTTGCGGTTTTCGTCTTTGTTTCTTTCCATTTCCATCGACGTATCAATTTTGCTGAAGTATCCTGACGATCGCTGTCAATTTTTGTGCAATAATCTTTTTTTCTGAGAAAACATTTTATTTTCCACGGTAGACAAAACAGATAATGAAATTTTAATATTTTTCTTGATTGCACTTACTTGTCTAAAATAAATTTAAATACAAAGTAGATATGTAAAATCTAATAACGAAAAATTGAATTTTATTTTTCTATAGATTTTGTTAAAATTTCGACTCCCTTAAAATCCTACAATGTCTGTTAATGTTTAAGAATACTTTATAATGTGAAAGCGTTTCATGCGAAAGTTTCAAACTAAGCGTAACAATTAAGCGTTAGAAAAAACTATTCTTCCAAATTTCTGGAATTTTGACAGACTGCCATGAATTTATTAAAATTCTACAACCACGGAAAATCATCCGCCAATCATCTGGCAAAGTTATCCGTAAATAGTATGTACCTAAGGTACATGAAGGATATAAATTATAAGGGTATAGTACCTAAGGTATATGAAGGATAAAAGTTACGGTAATACGATTCGATTTTTTCTTTAGGAACCATTTTCAATCCTTGTCAGTCGGGATCGTCCCCATCAAGTCTGACTCGAGCTCAACAACAAAAAGCATTAATTTTGTTTCTAAAATTATTTTGCTGCGTTGTACTGTAAATTCTTAAAAACACAGTGTGGTGGCTTTCAATAACACTGCTGGCGCCAATTTCGTCTGAGGCAAGGCCGAAAATATCACTTATCGTTTGCGAGACGAGTGCAGCCAGTCTTCTTCATGGTGGAAACGATGGATGTTGTGAACCTCTGCGTTATGTCGATCTAACGGATAACGACGCGCCTGGACCGCGCGCGAGGGAGTCTGTGAGATTATCGCGAGAAACGCTATTTTTCATCGGAGTTTTCCACGCACGCGAGCGCGTAGCGGAATCTATTATCGGATTTTCGAGCCCGAACGTTACCCGCAGCATGTTTTACGCGCGAAGAAATCGTCATTGTTCGGTCACGCTTTCCTCCGAACGCTCGTAAATCGCTTCCCGTAGCCGTACAAAACTCGAAACTCTTTACGGAACGCTCGTTTATTGCGCGGCTCCGATTACTCACACGGATTTAGATACTTTCAGATCTATCTCACGCTCGAGCTGAATGTTTTAAATCACGGTGTCTTAAGTTTCGTATATCTAACGGATATATATGTATATCAGGTTCTTACACATAAAAATTGATATGTGGGTTAATAAAATGCGAATAGAATGAAGACCCAGAATCGTGTCATGTTAATTTCGTCCGATTTAACGGAACTAAACATAATTGTATGCTTTACAGTAATTTAATGATTTTTAATTAGAACTCACGCAACATTTTATTTAAAAGAAGTATTTTATTTTATTAAACCCGTGTTAATTTTCGTGAAAAATATTGTATATCTATACATCTAGAGTTATATTAAAATCCGGGTCTAATAAATTTTTCGATGAAGGAGTTTATAAAACGTCGAGATAATCATCGCCGAGATCTTCCCGGAATAATATCTTTCGCGGTATCTTATCTCAGGTTGTGAGACTTCGCTCGTTATCATTCGCTACGACAGAACGTTCGTAATGATGTCCCGATTCCGGTTCGGCTCTTACGATTTGTGAGGCGTGAAGAAGGGTCAGAAACCAGTTTTCGGGTTCACCCACACCCTCAAGCGTGCCCAACGCTCCGGGTATGCGTATGTGTACGCGCGCGAGGGAGTACGTGATTTAAATTTTCGAAGGTCGAACGTGTGGACCACAGAGGGAGAAAAGGAAAGGCACGAGGAGAGGACGAGGAGAACCCGGTAAACGTGGGTACACGTGCTTTGCATCTGGCAGAGTTCCACGCACGCGCCGGGGAGAGACGAAAATGAAACGGGAAGTCTTCCTTCTTATGTGAAATATCTGCTCCACGGTTTTTCTCTCCCTTCCTCGTCTCGTTCCCTTGTCTCATCAATTTGGAATTACTGCCGTGTCGGTTAGTTCTCGTTACATTTGACGTTTCCGATTGGTATATCAATAGAATATATCGTTGACACAGATATAATACAACACCATATGTACTAATTCACATCTTGCTATCTTGGGCAAGGCTGCTATTAAACCGATAACGTTCCTCTTTTATCATTCTTTTCTTATTTAATGAGATAAGGTGGCACTTGATATGTCTTGTTATTAATTGATTCTCTAAATTATTATTACGCTTTTCTTATTTATATATCTTTCGTATAATATTTTCAATCAAGATTATTAATGCCCTAATAACATACCAGGAATTACTCCGTTTATTACAACTGCTACGCCGTTCATTTTGGAAAATTAAAAAGTTTCGAAAGTACATCGCAAATTCTCGATTTTTGAGGAAGATTTCGCTCCTTATAGACTGACGCCGCGCCACTCGCATATAGGACACCACGAATGTCACACGACTGTGAACGTGGCAAACGCGAACCTGTACCGGTCCTCGCGTTTCTCTCTTTTGGCCTGAGCAATGGCCAGAGCAGCCTCTCCTCTCTGCGGTCCACGGTACGAAGGATCCGTATATGGTGCTGGCCTACTACCTCTGCGGCAGCACGCACACCGGTGCACTTGTGTGTACATGCGGGTCGCTATATGGGTATAAACTCGCAGAGTTATATCGCCGACAGAAGCTCCTCTCGGAGACAAGACCGGATCGATCGGATTGGAGCAGTATGCTTGCCAAAGCGGACCAAACGTAGCGTAGAATTGAATTTGAAAAATGATTTGAAAAACAGTAGATGGATTTAGCCCGAAATAAATTCCTTGAGAATAAATATTGAGGTAACAAAATTCGCAACTTAATGTGGACAGATAAAGAACAGTTTTTATAACGTTACCGATAATGAATTGCTTACGCGAATGTAGAATGATGACGGAAGAAAAATTTTGCTATACGATATACATAAATGGAAATAAAGCGATAAATAATATTATAGTTGGTAAAGTTTTTTTTGTTCTTAACAAGTCAACAAGTAACAGTGAAGTATAATACAAAGAAATTTCTCCTGTACTTGAGTAATTCACGTTTATTCGCGCTTTTATCGCGCGTGTGAAAAATGCGCATTCCACGGCATTTCGTGTGCACGAGGAAGAAGTTGAGCCATCGTCGACTCGCGGTCGCAAGGCGATATTGCTCGATAAACGATCGCCGGCAATGTCGCGTAATGGAGTTTATAGGAGAAAATCTAAGTGTGCGCCAAGGCGCGCGTACGTGCATTCGGGTTCATCCCAGGCTCTTTGGCGTCTCAGTCCATAAATTGGAGGGTTTAGATTCGCGCGTTCGCACGCGCTTGCTTTACTCGCTGTATCGGGCCTTCACCGCCTGATTCGCGCGCGAAGATATATTGCTCGTTGTATGCGACATTAGACGTTTATGCACGACACAACGGTGCGAAAATCTATACGACTCGCTCGTATTACAGATTATTATATTCGCTATATTGCTTTATCGTTAATGCATCTTCGAGGATGTTAACAGCCGAACGCAGAGCTTTTGCGTGTGAAAATCTATCAGATACTATCGGCGCGCGTAATTCTGAATGCGACGTCCCATTACACGCATCGTGTAACATTCCGTTATGTTACTCTGTCGTTATATTGCAGTTATATTGTATATGCAAGAATTGTGGGCGCTATAAACGTATATAAATGCGAGCGTTTATACACGTGGATTAAAGCGGAGCATTTCATTTGATGCCGCGAAAATAAATGTGCATAATTTATATCTGTATTTTAGCTAAATTAGTCTTCATTATTTTATCTTTATTATCATAAATATAATACATAATTATAATCATTTGATTTTATGATTTTACTTTCATTTTTCATTTTTATATTTTATATTCAATTTTGCAATTTCTGCAGCACAAAATTAAATAAATAAAATCCAGAGTAAATTTTTAACACATATTGGAAAAATTAATGTTTTATAACATCGGATTTATTTCTGAAATTTTAATTCTAATTCGTTCGTATTTTGTCATACTTCACCGTGACATTCCAAGAATTCCGTGGGAACGCCGATTAGTCTTCTTATTTACTCCCCAACATTATTAACAATCAATTTTCTTTATCGTTAAGGTTAAAGACGACGGACGTGCCTCAGCCAAGTCAGTGAAAGTACGTACGTTTTATTTTTGAAGAACTAAATAGTAAACCAAGTGAAAACATTTAATGGCTTCGTAATGTCTTAGAGTGAAGGGGTTAAAGGGGCAAAGATTAAAATACGCGGCTCGCTGTATGTATATATATATAAACGTGGAGCTCTCTACTACATCCTTATGGCGTGCGTGCACTACATGCAGGCCTCGGCTGCATGCATGCAGTCAGGGTACTTTCTCGCCTACGGCAAGGCAGCCACCTTGGCGTAGCTATGCCTATGCGATCTCGGCGCTTTTCGCACTGGCCTCTCCCGGTCGCGACAAAATCGTTAGCATAATCTAACAATAATGATTCTTCACGGCAGCGACACTGCGCGCTTCTTAATTAATTATACGCCGTTTACTTTCCAAGCATTCGCGCGAGTCCGCGGTAGTGACGAACGCAACTCGCATTGAGAAACACCTCGCACACCTTGTGTACTTTTAATGCGTCTACGCAAACAGGGAATATATTTTTCCACAGATATTCTTAGTTACCCAAGATAAAGGCATTAACGATAAAGGTGTTCCGATTCCCGACGATAAGTCATCCACGTACTCGAATTTAACGCAATGAGTTGATCTTCCACGTCGATTTGATTTATCGACGTTTACAAATCTTTAAACGGAGTACTTAAGCGCAAAAAGCGTTTCTCTCTCGTAAAATAAAATTGCATTGCGTTTATGTATTTGTCACGGTAGTTTCGATTCCTGGCCTCTCAGCTCCGGAGCTTACATTACGTTACAGTTACATCGCCACGTCAATTATCCCATTAGAGCTCGTCGACTCGAACAGGTTCCGGCTTGATCCGGCGAGTCCAAGCCCTCTTCCACGTGTACACACGTTGACTTATCTCTGGTATACGCTCTCCTGCAGGCAGTATACCGCGTTACGCCTAATGTGAGCTCGCTGACAGGAAACGCAGGCGAGATCCTAATTTGTTGGCATTCGGTTTCTCCCGGCTGCGCGCGATCCACCTCGCCTCGGCGCTCGGGAAACAGTGGTTAGCTTATTACGCTTTACGGGGGAACGGTCCCATGAATACGCCCTTTATGCTGGCCGAACCGCTAGCGTATAAACCGGCAATGAGCGTAGGAAATGGCTTGTGCACCTTTTACAAACGTTATTTTTCCTTCCCGTGCACCGGACAAACGAAACGTTTAACGCCTCCTGCCGAGACTGCGTAACAGCTTAAGCGATTAGGTAACGACTTTTGCGAAGCTATGCACGGCCTGGCGAGTCGCGACTCGCGAGGAAACGAGAAGTTTGGCTTGAGTCGTGAAAAGAAAATTTTGAAACTTTGTGTATATATTTTTGTAGAGTCTATTCACGCAACCCGTACCCAAAAGATCCTCTATCTACACTGAGGAAAAAAATTACTTAAAACAAATAAATATGTTTCAGGTACCCCTCAAAGAAATAATTTTCTTGAAGCAAGTAAAATTTTTTTATTTTAAGTAAAAGTGTTTGCACTAAGAAAAAAAATTACTTAAAACA
>NW_012026889.1:492514-520201 GCF_000956235.1 Wasmannia auropunctata
TTTTACTTGCTTCAAGAAATTATTTTTTTGAGGGGTATCTGAAACATATTTATTTGTTTTAAGTAATTTTTTTTTCTCAGTGTACATATTAAACAGGCTATATTATTATTTTTTTAGATGGGATATGTCATATACATAAATTTCATACATACATATATGAAGATTTATTTCTACATAATTAAAGATTGTGTAATTTTTATACACAGTGACAATTATTTTAATCGGTAATTTTTTGCTTTGAGCTTTGTGGAAAATCTAATAGACCTTAGTTGAATAAGAACTGTCTTAGAACTTATATTAGTTATCTTATAGAACTACTTATATTATCTTATAGCTAGATAAAACGATTAACGTAAAAATTCAATCTTATCGATTTGTCACGCTCATAGAGTATTCGATAACGAATTATTAGGGAGTTAGAGATTACGTGGTTCTATGTAACAGGTGTCGATAGAAAAAAATTGTTAATAAATGATAACAAGAAGGGTATCGTGAATTTAATAGCGACGACGCATTTAAGCATGATAATCGTAAGCAGAAATGGCGATAGTCTTACGTTTCACTCTGTATCGTTATTTTGCCTCGCGGTGAAATTACATATCGCTGACCTCTTGTCATCGATCCATTGATCATTTTCAGCCGACTCAGCCGACGAATCACACGACTCACGATTATTTTGCCACTCTGCGACGTATCGAATTTTCGCTCGCAGCGGGCGCTGTTTTGCGGAGCGAAGACCATCATTTTAATTCCCACATTATATTTAAGGGTGTGACATGTATTGCCGCCGTCATATCGCGATCACGCCATTGCTATGAGTTATTGCGACATTATTAATTCGAGAGGTATGAAATTTCACTAGTTTCAATAAACAGAAAGATGAGAAATTTAAAAATATACATCAGTTTCTCTTCTTAGGGGAGGACGGAGCTATTCGGAACCCGGGGCAACTCAGAACCCTCGCTATATCTCAAATACTGTATTAACGAATGTCAAACTGGATTTTACCTATAATAGATTGCGCCTTTTTAGCCTGACATTTACGGTTGTATGACGCTTACATTCGGTAATGCAGTATTCGAGATATAGCGAGGGTTTCGAGAGTCGCCCCGAGTTCTGAATACCCCCTTTCTCCCCTATATATTATTTATTATATAATCATTATTCAAACTTTCCGAGACATGATAATGCGCTAATAAACACACGGACATGCTTGTACGTTAACGATTCTCCACGCCCTTTTGAGTTGTATCGACTTGAAATATCATCGCGATTTACCGTAAACTTTCCCATCCGTTCACCGACGTTTTACAGGCGAACGCGTCATTTTCCGCTCTTCGCCGCGGCCGTGGGGAGATGACTTTTTGCGATGTGCGCGCGCTCCGTTGTACTCTCTCTCTTACCCATGTGCAGGTCTTGCACAGCGTATTGTCGGAAGGCTCGCGATGATTCCGCGCCAATCCGTGACGTATGTGTTACGCGCGTAGACCGCGCGACGCCACTTTTGTTATCTGGATTTCGCGCTCTTCGGTCAGGTCGGTCTCGTGTGCACATATGTGCTGTTACGCGCGTTATACATACGTTCGGCGGCCTGCCGTAAGCACATACACATCACGTACGCACGTATATCGGGAATATTTGCACGCGCACGTGACGTATCGCATGCACAGAGGCGTGGGACGTCCTTCCATCCACATAAAGTTCAATCATCGTAAAAATAGGCGGGATTAACGCTATCGGTGTACGCTTTCGATTGCCACTGTGCGTATTTTTAAATGCGTTGAGTACTGATATCGATACGGTTCGCAATGTGTGCGACAGTTGTTCACGAGACATCTCGTTTGGAGAGTCTGGTAAGTTGTTCGAGAGCGGAATTGAAATTATTCCAGCGGGAATAGTTTCGCGGTGAATTCGTATATCGTTCCATTCAGGAATCATCTCAAAAGCTATTAAAACTATAAGGTATATTATAATACACATTTTCAAGTTTAAGAAATCCTTCTCACTTCTCGATCAATTTTTCTTGACGTTAAATATTTTTTTATCATCCGAATGGTTTCTTTCTTAGTTCTATTATCTAATCGCCGAGTGACGCTTATTATTTCGTAAGAGTTACTTCTGTCTAAACTGTTTGGCAGGCCTCTGTCAAAATATTCAGTTGTTACCTCGTCCACGCTATTTCTGGCGTTCTCTCAGGAATTCGTGTGTTGCGTTTAAATTTATCAACCCTCGAGGAGGAGTGCTACTTTCGTGACTTTTCAACGCCACGGAATCCTATACACGTCGCGCAGCGCCCGCGAGTAAAGCTGTTAAGTGCCCGTTTCGTGTTCATCGTAAAACAATTCCGTATTTACTCTGTGCAATAAACGACGGTAAAATAAGCTCTGTTTGGACGCATATCCGGTGTTTGGACAATCCGGCTCCACTTCAAACAAGCATATCATTACGCGTTCGGCGTTAATTGATTACACGTTATGCATACGCTCGTTATTTCGTGGAACAGAATTTGATACGCAAACACGGAGTAAGCCCGTAATATAATAATCTAGAGGGTTTTATCATATATATACCTCGGTATATTATACACTCCGTCGTGATTTATAGTATCTTGAAATAATATTTTGTAGTTAGTAAATAAACGCTGATCTACTTTAACTCATATCGTGGTATAGTTTTAATGGAGAGCGAAAAGAAATAATCAAATATGAAAAAGAGTTTAATTTAATTTCGCGTCGTTCCGGCAAGTATCTCCGGCGAGTTTCGTCTTTTTTGCTGCGGCTGCACACGAGCAGGTCGAGTTTCATCAGCGATAGCAGACCGGGGAAAACATACGAGGAAGAAGCCGTACGCACGCGCAATCTCGCGAACGCACGATGTTATTAATTAGCGCAAACAATCTCGACCATATGTCGGCGTGCGTGGCGTTAACCGAGAGACTGCAATTTATTTACGGTGATGTTGCGACGGTAAGCGTGTACACACCGCTTGTCTATGATCCTTCCTCGATGTACGATTGCTCGCACGCGAGTGAATCACTCGCGCCTCGCCGCGCTGGCTCAGCGAGCAGACCGCGGTCAATTGAACGGTCGAGAGAATCGATAGGAGGATTCGCAAGGCAGAATCGCGATTCACGAAAGCGGAGATAGCTAATACTTTTCTAGCCCCATATGCAAATGATCTAGTTGTTCAGAAAAGCTAAACAGCATGGCATAGATTTACTTTGCAACATCCTAGAATTTTTGTTGAAAGAAGATTTTTTGTATAAGTTTTTACTTCCAGCGTTAAAAGTATTTAAATAATTCTTCCTCTCCTCTGATTAAGTTTCTGTAAAAATGAAGTTTATTTAAAATTGAGAACCTCGTTATTTTATTTAGTTCCTCATAAAGTTCGCTTCGTGTAAAGGTTTCAAGTTCTAATTGCTATTCGACAAAAAGTTTCTTTTAATCAATACGCGCCGCGACTTTTACTGATTGCCAACCACCCGCTTCTGTGGGCAAAAGGACCGCATTTCCCTCCGAGGTCCGTTTCTCGGTCCGCTTCGTTCGCATGTATAACACTTGTGTGCTCATTACCGCGGCTGCCACCGAGATCGCCCGTGTCGAGAATTTAGAGATAGGATCCAAACAGATGTCCGCCTTACCCGTGACTCGCACGCCCGAATTATTACCGTCATAAATCAGGGGTCGTCCTACCTTTTTTTCACATGGCCGCGCTCTTGTAAGAGTCCGCTCGCGCGCTGTCGCTCGATATCGGCGAAAGGTTTACACGCGAAGAAGCAATCATATCAGATCGAGTACGCGGTGGTCGGCGAAGTTCGGCGTGGGCGAGACGCGTGTTGAATTAGCGCGACGCGCGACAGCGAGAGCCTCAATGGTTAGCCCTTCTTTTACGAGTCATAGATTTGCGTAACTGATACCATCAGATACAATTCATTTTAACTCGTTTGAATAATGTCGCGCCATAACGAATAAGGATCATAAAGTCAATAACGAGCGTAGTTTTTAATTTCTTAGCTTCGATATTTCTAAAATTTCCATACTGTAATTTCGAAACTTCTCTCTTTATTCTCGCGCAGAGTAACTTTTTCGCCGCAATTTCGCCGCGATTTACAAGTTTGCGCAAACTCTTCCAGATTTTTATAACTTGAATTAAAATATAGCTTCGCTAAATCGAAACGACGAAACTTGCTCATAAATTGAGGAAAGGAAAGTGCACTTCTATATTTCATAATGTGTATAACTCGGAAGAAACTTCTTCAAGTCATATCGAGCTTTCATATGTATATATACACACATCGATCCATGTGGTACACGTTGTATCGCGTAAACTAACTCTCGCTGGGCTGGATGAGAAACTACGCCATATCCACGCTAGTCGTCTCTGGTTTGTCTCTAGCTCGATTTCCATGGAACATCGAAATTATTCATTATCACGTGCCAAAATTTTGAGTAACACGCAAAAGTCGTATCTCGCTGGCCATAATTGATCCTTCATTTTCGTGGCTCGCGCGCGTCTTATTCGAGATCAAAACTTCGACCCCGCGCGCAATCGTCGCCGCGAGGCGGAGGTCAAGCCAGGGAGATAGCCCTGTTATCAGCGATGGGAAAGTAGAAGGGAGGAACAAACGAGCGATCCGCCAACCACCTGTTTTCCCCATCCGTCGAACGTCCGTGCATTCCGACGTTTTTATCGCATTCCGACGCGAAGAACTTCGGCCGGACCTCGCGAACGCGCGCATCGCGCATCCTTCAACGGCGCGGCGGCACGATGATTCCTCATGCAAAACCGCCGACGAAGTTATTTTAATATCCGCGATGCCTGTGGCCTGCGGCAGTAAATTGCGCGCCGTCGTTGGCCATCCGCGATTACACGCGTTTTATTCCTAAGCCGCACGCAAATTAATAACAGTAATTATGAACGCGAAATGCGTGACGCGGAGGCGCGAGACCGATTAGACGAAGGTGAGCTTCGTTGTGTTTTTTTTCCTTTCCTCCTGATCCGTTTTCATCGGACGAGCATTTCTTATCCCACGTCCTCCTTTAGCTCTCTCTCTTTCTCCCCCCCCCTCTCTCTCTCTCTCCCCTCCCGGACAATAATTTTCACCTCCGTTCCGCGAGGCATCCATAAATTGCCACTGAACGTCGGCGGTTCGTCGGTTCGCCATTTTCTCGCCGCGTTCTTCCGCGAAGAAAGTTTTTCTGCGCTAATGCTAAGTGCTAAAGTTCGGGACAAGTTCCCCTATCCACTTGTTTACTCGGGACAAATTACGAACATTCTCTGCATACCGCAGAGGTTTCCCCGACTATATACCTTCCGAAACTTTTCTGGCATGTCTAATCCTGCCGAAAAACTTTCGAGGGCATCGTTATCTAACTTTGACATCGCGCGAGTTTCCATAATGTGAAAACTCGTCGTGCCACAAACTTGCCCAGATAGAATATTCAAGCAGGTAATGGACACATTATTAGAATAATGTTATCAAACGTTAAAAACAATATCAAAGTTGCTTAATGTACCGTGAATCGTTCACCAATTTATTGTACGCCTAATGCATACGATTAATCATTTTATTTCAACGGGGTCGTTTCAATGAATTCGCATTGTCGAGGCAGAGGGATTGAATCCATATCACATGACAGTCGCGTGTGTGCTGCCGCATAAATAGAATGAGTTTCAGCAACCGCGGAAGCTTCTCATCGATGTTGTCTCCTGATCGCCGCGGCCGTATAGATACGCGTCTCTCTTCTCTCAAGAAGCGAGCCGAGGGGCGACTCTGCCTCTGCGAGAGGTGAGTTGCGGGCATGTTACCATGTTTGGCGACCCGCTCCCATAAAACTTCCCCGCACACGCGCTCCGGCGCGCGTGCACGTGTACGTCGCGTACACGCCGCGCACGGCGCACGCACACCGCACACAAACGGCGGGCTCTCTCGCCGTATTTCCAGCCTACTCGCCGTGGGTAAGATAAATCGCGTCGAAGTTAACGCAAACGAAGCGTTCGCCGAGCCGGGCGCAACCGCGCGACTGCCACACCCCGCGAGGAGAGCACTAGAAGGGGGACGGAGGAATCTATTTATTAAAATGTTGTGCACGCGGGCGGAGCTTGGAACACAAGCGGGTATGTCGTTATTAAAAATGTATAAGAAACGTAGCTGTTTTTCCTATCTTTTGTGAGGGAAAAATCGATGCAAAATTAATCAACACCTGGCTAAACGGAGCACTTTGATCTCACGACATTTATGCAATTTGGTTGGAGGAAGCACACGATTAAATTAAGAAGAAAACAAAATGATTATTTCTTGTCTGTTAATTATTTTGGCTACATTGTGATTAATAGCGCCTCGGACGTGTAATACAGATTTCAATTCGAGATTCAATTGTAAAATATTGGCTTAAATATATGTTATGATGATGTTGTGTAACGCACGTTACAATCGACTGTAACAGCCGGCACAAATCATAACGCGCGCGAAAAATGATGGCCGCGCGGCCAAGATAAACAGGTTCTTAATAGCGAATCGCGAATTATCCAGAGGTCCATCAGGCATCGTTCTCCCACAGGGGTACGCGCGAGATTGGTTCGTACACCCTCCCCTATAACTTACGTCGCGGCTAATACCGTGCGGTCGCGATCGTGAATCAATTACGTGCCGTCGTCAGGCGTGTTCAATATAACGCACGGTAAGTCTCCAGCGAAGTTTAATCAGCTGCGCGGCAGCGAGGATTGATTATCTGTCGGCTTATCCGCGGGTGGAACCGGCCGGCCGCGGCGCGGCGGCACGGCGCGAGGGGGCTTACGCGGGAGATTTAGGAGTGGACATCTCTCGCGCGACGGAGGTAACTTAAATATAAAGAACGCGCGGCCGCGCGGGCACAATCGTAGAGATTTATGACGCTACGCGCAGCCTATGCCGTTTCTACGCGCGATGCGCATATCCAGTCGCGGGTTTCCGTTCCGCGGCTCGAGTGCAGCTGTAAAACCGCGAGTGAGCGGTTTCGAAGATCGCGAGACGACTCTATGTCGAAGGCTGGGAGAGAAGTAAGTCGAGAGTTAGTCCCCGGCGGGACAACTGAATGGATAAATTTATTCGCCGATGTACGTCCGCGATGTATACGCTCGATGGCGATCTATCCGCGTGAATCGAACGCGGCCGAAGGTGGACAAGGAGAAATGGACGACAAAGGAAACGAACGATAAAGCGCTGTACACCCGGCATACCGCCGGAGACGCGGAAATCGTAAACTGTAGCTCTACCTTCGAAGAGAACGCTGATGCACAGACAGATTTTTATTACGGTTTCCCGCAGCGATGACTGATCCGCACAGTCATTTGAGCTTAGCGAGCCCACAGAGTCGAGTCTTAATACATTGCGTGCACGCACATACATACATTTGCATACCCATATATATTCATATATAATAATGTATCTATATATGTAATGTTACGAACACATCTGAGAAGTTGAAGCAAGGTACAACTTAATTTAACAATATATACATATAAATAAAGCAGAAAAATCAAAACTAAAGTATATTTTTATTTAAAAAAATTATTACATCTTTTTGGCGACGCGGTTAAAGCCGAAAAATTTTGCCCTCAAAAAGTCAGGAATATTTACGACTTCAATATCAGACCGTTGATATTTATATCTTTTCATATCTTTATATCTTTGATATTCTATCTGGAAAACAGTATGGAACACTCGATGGGAAATAGAAATTCTATTACAATATTAAATAAAATCATACTCTTACATTTTAATAATTCCTTAAATTGTAAATCTGGAATCTATTTGCCGTTAATTTGCAGAATTTTTTCAATAAGTTTTTGTTTCAGATAAGGAAATGTATGTTTAAGCATTTATTTTGGTGCAAAAAATTTTAAATATTTTAGCCAAAAGTGACAGATAAATATATATATTTTGTCACGTCTAGATACGTGCCATTTCACTTAAAAGAAAAGGATTGTTAGAAAAGGATGTTATTATAAGCTTCTTACGGAGAATCTCTTCCAGGATGTTAAAAGAATCACTCGAGAAAATCGGTATCGCGACATCTTGACACGTCGCGTCGCGCTCCTCTTGTACAGGGTCGAAAAATAAATACGTTTTCAGGATACCTGGAATGAGGGTTCGCGCAAAAAGATGCAAGCAAAAAGGCGATCACGGGGATATGGCCGACGACGCCGTCTCCTCCCTTGATATTTATAGGTACTTTTGCGCGGTATGCCAAGAATAAATTCTGCCCTCCGCGAATGTGGTGATGAGCGCCGACGCGTGAACTTGTTCGAAGTGTAAATCCCTCCTAGGCATTGCGATTCGCATCTTCAGAATTACGATCGATGCAACGTTCATCTTCCATTTTTACGATTATACCTTCCCCTTATCCAGGCTTAAGTTGTCGATTATAGGGTACGTTTAATCATACGGTCGGAGTATCGGAAATAGAAAAAAAAATAACACTTCTCCCTTTCTGTTCTCTTTTCCTTTTTCATACCTGACTGTTTTCTATACTATGATATTTCTTTCAAAATTTCTGACTTTAAATCAGAGAAAACCATCTTGTAAGCTAAAAAAGAATTATGCAAACGAGAGATTTTATTTATAGCGCAGAACTTATTTTAACAATGTTAAGAAATTTTTGGAATACATAATTTATACGCGCCTTTTGGAGAATCTATCAATCTTCTAAAAAAAGATCTTATTTACTCAATCCGTCCGTAGTGGTCACGTTATGCATACACTTGGCGCACGTACTCGCAAATTCGCGCGGTTCCATCGCCTCTCGCCTCGACGCTGGAATTAATCGAGCGCGTGATTACAGCCTGACACAATCTTACACGCCTACGGGGCCCAGTCAAAATATTATGCCCACGGGGTGTAGGGTTAACAATTCGGCCCCGCGAATAAAAGCTGGCGAGAAATCGCAGTACGGGTGAAACCTCTTATTCGCGCGCGCGCGCGATCAAGGTCGCTTGCCCTCCATGGCCTTGTTGCCAATTATCGGTTTACCTAATTATGCGTGTGTATGCACATCGTGCTGCGTGCGTAGATCGAGGCGGACGATACGAGCGAGCGCGATTAATCATGGGCTCGCCGCAACCTACGAGCGTATCATTATATCTACGCGTTTTCGAAAGCCGCGATGAGAAAACGTCGCCGTGCTTTCGTACCGGCTTGTCATCTAGCTACTGATTAATGACAAATTGCTTGGCGAATTGACGCCGTGCCATTCCTATTTATCATCTCGACAACTTTGAAGAAGTTGACGATGAAATTTTATATATTGTACATATAATCAGGCCCATTTCAACGCTATCCTTCGATCGGAGTCCTGGACGTACGATATAGACGTGTATAAAAAAAGCATAATCAGACACGCTAATAGAACCGTGTATTATCACACAATTTCTTATTTATTACTTAAAGACAGCTTACTTGTTAAGAGATAGTGTATCTTAATTTTTTTTTAGATTCTTTCAGTGGACATTAAGACCGAAAATTAGAAAGACAAAAATGAGAAGAATGGAACAGAAGCTTTTTTACGGGGGAGGGGGTGGACTTCATTTTCGTTAATCCAAAATTGTCCTTTCCGCACCGCCTTTTGCCGTAACGGCGCGTGAACTTTCATTCTTCTCCTTTTTCTCTGTGTGTTATTTCAGACGGTCGCGAATTTGGCGCGTTCTGCTTGGCAGGCCTGGTTTACAGCCGTGCCCGGTTTATAGTCGGCCCTTTGTTCGGCGGTTAACGCGCCGGCTCTGGTCGTAATACGCAATGTATATACCAACTCGTCCAGCGACTCACTTCTGCTTAGCCTTTTTGCGCGGTCTTTGGCGTGTGGAGCTTTTACCGTAATTAATCTTCCGTTTACTTCAGATGATACTCGTGGTATTCTGTTTTGACGTAATGAAATGCCTTCGATAAGAGCAGGATTAATGCAGCGTGTGTCCGTTTCGTCGACGAAAACTGTACGAGATTGTATATAGTTCTTGTGTGGTAATTTTCAGATTATTTATGATAATGTTATACGATTGATCCGTGTTCAAGTGCTTTTGTCGTGGAACAGTAGATCGGTTTGTTGTCGCGCGTATATCGGTATACGAAAAATAATCCCGATAAAAGCCAACGACGTTCACGAGTCTCGTGTTTCTCGCGCGCGCTTGCGATCCGAGTAGAGACGGCGGATAATTTTCACCCTTATCTCGACGTTCATTCAATTACGTAATAAGCATAGCGCGCGGGGCCCTTTTGATACCGTACGGACCCGTTGTCGTCTTGTTTCCGTCCTCTCTAAGCTCTAAGCCCGATCGTGCCCAAGTAACGGTCACGGCGGATCGCTTACGCTCCGTGTTCACGCGTAACTATGAAACTGCTTGTATTTCCTCTTAACAGCCAGTTTCCCTGAGGATATTAAACGTAACGACTGTCGTTGTGCGACCGTCACGCACGTGCATACATACGCATATTAACAATGCAACGCAATTAATTTTCAATACCTATATGAATATCGTCGAAAAATCATTTCTTTATGTTTATTTAGCTTGATTATGTATGTTATATGTTAAGAACTGTTTTCTTTTCTTGGAATTGTTTAGCTTAAAAGAAAATGTTAGAAATTTGATAAAGAATCAACTTGATGTCATTTTACCTCTTTTTATTAATTTTCTGAAGATCTGAAATCTTTAGCTTCTGTAAAGAATAGCGTTTGATCACGTATAGTACCGATGCGCTGGACCTCGTCTTAATGCTTACGGATTTCTTTCCAGTCACGTGTGACGAGGTCTCTCCCGCCCGTCCCCCGTAACGACTTCCGGTCGCCACGAGGAAGCAACTACCGGTTCATATTAATTGTCTTTTACCCATTGTTCTTTCCGCCACTCGCACGTCTTTTTCTCCGTTTTTTGCGAATGAACGACTCTCATTGTCTCCTCGAACGCGAATCAAAACAATTGCCACTCGAAAATCCTCTCTTCTTGCCACACAATTTATTATATCGCGAAATACCGCGTGATTTATTCCCTCTCCGTAGTAATTTCCTGCTCGTTGATATATTCGGTAACGAGTAGCGTACGCACGATTAAATCGTACCGCATTATACGATGAATTTCCGTTTCGTGCAGTTTTGACATTAATGCGCGTTCGCGTTTTGACAGATTGATTTCGCAGCGAGTGAAAGCGGCAGCAGCGGCGGCGGCGGCGGCGGCGGCAGCGGCAGCGGCAGCGGAATACGTCGCACTCGGGACGGATTTAATCCTTTTAAACCATCGTATCGTATATAAAGTCGCTACAAACATTTCGAAATCTTAATTTGTTACGGCGATTTTTTTTGCTCCGTTTTATGAATCGTTTCCCGTCACGTAAATATACACGCGGAGTCATATCTCTCCGAGTGAAAAATTAGTTAGGCGCGAAATCCCCGTCTATCTTATCTCTTTCCCCTTTCTTTTCCACAGTCTAATCTCGGCGCGATTTGCGTGAACTATCGGCGCGCAACTATTACATCTACCTACTTCAACTATTACAATCTACCTCTTCGCAATTCGCGCGGGCGCGTGGGCGAGCGTACGCGTGTGTCTCGCGTGTAAACTGACCCCACCACTCGCTCATCCTTTCTCGGAACCTGTACACCCTCCTCCCCCCGCCTCCCCCTTCTCCATCTCTTCGGTCCTTCTCTATTCCTCTCGCGTACACGCCGCCAGTGTTTTTCGCCGATGGGGCCTGCTTCTGAAAGGCGGCAGCCTTATCCGCCGAAGACGCGTCCGTGT
This sequence comes from Wasmannia auropunctata, assembly GCF_000956235.1. Taxonomy (NCBI): domain Eukaryota; kingdom Metazoa; phylum Arthropoda; class Insecta; order Hymenoptera; family Formicidae; genus Wasmannia; species Wasmannia auropunctata. The sequence continues at coordinate 504,278 of NW_012026889.1, forward strand.
CGCACGTGTGACTTTCCGCGCGCGCGGGGAGGTTCTTTCCTCGTTGCGAAAACCGGCTCGTTTCGCGGCGTCCGTCGCGGACAGTCTCGCCACCCACCGTCTCGAGAGCTCGTCGCTTTTATCCTTCCCCGCCGTTCATCACTCGTTGCGAAAGCACCTCTCGAGTGTATTACGATAAAGCGTTTCGTGCCGATGCGATGTGTGCCCATAACCACGACGACGCGGACGACGCGCGACACCGTACACCCACATAATCGCGGCGCGATCGACCCGCTGCTCGCTTACTGCATCTTATATTACAGCGCGGACGACGTTAACTGAAGAAACGTAAAACCTTCCGGAAACCCCCTGTAATTTTTCGAGACGATCGAAAGTCGTTAATATTTTAATTAAAGGAGAATCGTTCCTGAATTGGTCGGAAGAGAGAGAGAGAGAACTTTTCATTAAAATTAAGATTGAAGCATCCGGAACGTCGCGCACCGCTACATCGTGTGGCCGCCCGCAAATTAATGCAGGCGGCGGAAGTTCGTAATTCCCGTCGCGCGATCGAACGGGCACGCGTGATGGTATTGGTAGCGTTAATACGGTCCGACCGCCAAATTGTCTGCCACGGGAGCCGAGAATTACGAGCGTCTCTAACGACGAATCCTCTCGAGAGGTTGAGCGGTATAATTATTATGTCGCGGCTGTCATGCGGAGAGGAATTCGTTCGAGAGAGAGAGAGAGAGGGAAAGAGAACTTGGCTCTCTCTCTCCCTCTCTCTCTTGAGAATGAGCAAACCGGCCATCGATTTGCGGCTGGCTTGGGAAACCGACCGACGGTGCAAACGGACGCCGCAAAAAAAAAAACACGAAAAAAATGCGTCCGTTAACACGCGCGCGCGCGCACACACGTTCATTAACGCAATCGCACTTAATACTCGCGCCGCAAGATCGACTGCCGCCGACCCTCATGAACGATTGCGAGCTTTCGTCTCTGTCGACACTCGGCTCTCGATGGTCCACCATTTAATGCATTTCGCATTGCGCGGTACAGCTGCAATTCCGATTACTTTTTCTCCCTTTTTTCACCCTTTTTCTAACGTCGACGCATACAATTAGCGCGAGGTTGAATTTTATCGCGTAAATTTTCCGCTTCGCCAATTAATCTGATTGTCAGATCGATTGCCTTCCGTCGGCCATAATTGGCATGCCGTATAATTGTGATTTCTCCGTCATTGACAGACGTCGCTCGTATAGAGACTGTCGAAGCAAATTAGAGATAAATGATAATGCTGCTTACGTTAACCTCAGGGGTCTAACGGGTAGCGTATTTATACACGACGCGCGGCCGTTGCATTTTTTACCTAAGCTAATTCCCGCGGTCGGATCAAGAGATTTCTTACTTTTCTAATCGCTAATATCCGTTCTCGGAAACTTGTACCTAGCTGATTTATTCTCTGAAATTTATCCTGTCGCTGGAGATGCGCAGACATATATATACACAAGCGCGCAGAAGCTAATATTACAATTTGCACACCTACTTATGCCGGATGTTACGTATTAATTACTTTACGTTATTAGAAATCGCGCCGCGCAAATCTCGGAGTAGCATCAAACATGAAGCACCCTCGATCGAGAGAAACAGAACAGATCTCCGCGAAGAAGCGGCATTAGATCCTATCCGGAGGCTCTCGACGATGACGCTCTTCATTTTTTGGGTCAACAGATGTGTTACGAGTCCGGGGCACTTGAGTTATTGATACCCCGCTACTTGAGCCGAAAGATATCCTTTGAATTGAACGCGAGATCGGACGAAGCTAGAATCAATCGTGATACATAAATATAGACCGGGTTTGGCCACATTTTGTAAAACATGATGTTGCGTGCTATTGTCAGATACACCATATTATGAAAGATTATATGTATAATAAAATAAATATCTTGAATAATTACAGAGAAATTTATTTATAAATAAAGTATATGTTACATATATTAGAAAATTTAAAATTTGGTAAAATACATTAACAAAATAGACTAAAAATTATATTAAAAGTTCTGTACACAAAATCTCCTATTTTTTACAATTTTCTTCTACATTTTTCTATTTTTATTACAATTTCATTAAAGCGTATTCCTATAAGCACGAAACGCGATGAGATGAAACAAACCGTCTGCAACGCAATATGTTTTTAGAGAGATAAACTTTTAATCGGAAGCCCTTCATACAGATACCTTCGACAAGAGTGGTTGCGAAGAAGTGCACGAGATATTAATATTCGAAGGGGCGGCTGCGCTCTCGCACGTCCCTTTAAATTTTGTTTCGAGACCACTGTAGCGCTAGCGTATTATTGCATGAGTCTTTTAAAAGATTTACCCTACGGAGACCACCGCGATGTCGTCCGGAATATCTTGCGTAGGAAGGAAGGACGTGCAAGAAAAACACGGAATTTCGTTGGCTTCCTCCGTCTTGCGAAAATTTATCTTTCAACTTATCTTAATTTACATAACTCAAATTTATAATTAAAATTTTACTTATTTAATTATAATTTTCTAGAAAAGTTTGTATATTAAATAATACTAAATATACAGAGAATAAGAGAATTTCTTTTTAAACGATACATTCCTTACGTAGAAAAATTTTAATTACTATTTACAATTAGAATTTTAATTAATTTAATTTAAGAAAAAGTGATATAAATATGATATAATATGATGTGAAATAAAATTTATTTTCAATTTTCGCATGTCTCTTAAAATGATAAAATGGCTGCGCGCGTGTTTATTATCATTAAATATTCCACTCGTTCTCAAAAAATTTATCTCACGAATCTTCAACGAATTATCGGGTATTGATTTGGAGCCATTAATGGATCCGTTGATACATACGTCTACGTGTAAATAAACATAAAAGGTATTGAAAGGCCTCCTCCCTCACACTCCCTCACGCGTTGCACTCGGAATAGGTAGATACGTGTATTACTGTCGCTTTAACCACGTGGGTCCGCTTGTTCTCTCTTGTCTCATGTCCTCTTTTATGCCGCTGTCTATTCATAGACGAGAAAGCAAGCTGTCACGATGACGGACGTCGAAAGACAAAAGAAATGCAGAGAAAGAAGGAGAGAAACGCTATCGTGTGTCGTGTAGTTGCATTTTCGATGATTATGCCGTTTCTCCATTTGTCACACAGCGTATCCTGGAGCTATCGAGAGGACTTACGTGATCAGATTCTCTCGCAGACTGAAAGTCAATCTTTTGTGGAATTTCGTCACAATTTATTAAATTTAAACAAGTTTAATGCAAACCGACATATGGATAATTTTTTCGTGTTTTTTTTTAAGGCTGTTTTAACATTTGCAATTTTTTTTACGTCAAATTCGAATAAATGTATCGCAATAAATATAACATTATTGATATTAGTATTGTCAATGCAGCGATCGCTTCTACATTTCTTAAATTAGAGAATATAATTTTTCCTCCCGTTATGTGAGTTAAATGTTCTTTTTCCGCACTCGATTACATGCATTCTTATCGTGGCGCCAGGCCACGGTGCATGTCGCGTGAGGGAAAGCAGAGAGGATAAATCGATCATTCGCGACACTATCGCGATCGTATTTGCAACGTCACAGTTGGTCACAGACCCAGAGTCGCGATCCTGGCGTAGAGGAGCAGCTGCCGGTACTGCCAAGTCGTAGGCGAGGTCGTCGACCTTGCCGATCTCTACCGGCTTCGCCGTCGTCTGGTGCCGTCCGTCTCGCGTGGTCCAGGACGTAAGCAACCTGTGCGTGTGTGTGTGTGTGCGTGTGTGGCCACATCGCATTCGTACACCTTCGATCACCGCGTATGTGAGGTATCCATGACCAACCGCACTCCCTTCCGATCGTAGATTTCGTATGAGCAAATGAGGACGTTTGTTTGAACAAATGTGACAGTTGTCTGAATGGAAAATAATTACGGTCGAACAGTCGGCCGATGAATTATTTCGACGCGCGCGATCGGGAATGTGTTATTAGGCAATATTATCTTTCAATATACGAACATACCGCGGCGCTCTTTTCACCGTACAATATGGGAGCGTAATATCGATTTAGTCAACAGTCATATCACGCTGCGATATACCGGTTCTTGCCCGAATATCGATTTGGTGTATCCACGCTGCTTGACGCGCCCGCGCCAAAATATGTTACGGTCTCTCGCGGAGAGACCGGTCTTTTTATGGAGACAATCGTTAATCCTTAAAATATTGTAAGCGAAAATATCGCTTCGCCATTTACATAATAATTTACATAAACGATTACGCCGTTATCTACCTGGGAGGGCGTATATAGTGAACAAACATACGGTGATATATTGTATCTGTCTTTTGCAAAGGAGAATATTCACAGCGAAGAACGACAAACTATTTTACAATGATAAAATAAAATTATGGCTATAAACAGTCTGATGAATTCGTTTGATCGAAATCAAAGGAAAAATATGATGAGAAGAAGTGCTCTTGTAAAATTCATTAAAATAGATATCCGCACCGGAAGCGATAGCTTTTTTTTTTAAAAAAAAAGCGATAGCTTTTAATAAAAAGCAAGTTTTTGTCAAAACGATACTCGATAAACTCGAACGCAGGACGCACTGCTTGTAAAATAGTGAACAATGCGTCGCTGCATGTGGCACGAGAAACGACACCCGTTCTAACTCCTTTACATCGCTCCATTCCATCGAATAGTTTATACCGATCGTCCATTGTGTTACCTCGTGTACGTACACTTTGACTTTCGGATCGCGCCGGATCGCTCTGTGTGGTCCACACGCGCGCGCGACTCTCACGAGTTGAAGTTTTACGAGTTTACCTCACGGTAAACGCGGGGTGAGACGCGTCTTACTTCGCGCCGGAATAAAATAAGCTATGTGGTATATATACAATCTTTCTCTCATTCTCTTTCTCTCTCTGGAATATACTTACATATAAATAGGTCGCCGCGGATAGATAGACGCAGTCGAGCGGGACGCAAGTCCGGGCACAAAATAGCGATAGATCTCGGCACGTCGCGGGACGCCGAGTATAAAGACTAATGGTGCAGTCATAAATGTCCGCGTCGAGTCCGCGACGAGTATAAAGTAACGTCGCGCATTTCTTAGATTGTCGAATATAAGAAACGCGGACGGATAGATACGTGTATTCTGCTACTTCGAACCCGAGATCCGGGCGCGGATAGAGGCCACGGATGCAAGCGAAATAACGGATGAGCTTGAGCTCGAGCGCGACATGCCGTATATAAGATACGGAGAATACGCGGAGGATAGATCGAGAATTCATAAACATCGACACGTGAGTCTGCAAACAGACGATAGAGGAGTGATTATGGCGAAGCGATAGGCGAAATGAAGCCGCGATTAGATTGGCCAAAACAAAGAATACAGTGATTGCTCTAACTCTAATCGATCTTTGATGGGCTAACACATGGTCAAATTCTAAGAACTACACAACGGTCCTTTGCATAGATATGAATTCGAAGAAATTTAATATAATTTTGAAGCTCGTTAAATCTCGAATATATGATATAATAAAGATTAGAGAAATTAAATCTCTGTGAGCCCAGTATATAGAGTGTGTCTAACAATTTAAAAATTATATTATTAATAATGTTTAATTTAAATTGTCAATTGTTTAAATTTGTCTTAAAATTGTACGGAAATAAAATGAAATTTAACTTGTTGAGAAATAAAAGAATAAGAAGAAAAATGATTCTCAACGAATAAACGTTTTCTTTTTCTCACAGGCAAGATATTCTTTTCTTAGAAAAGATAAGAGAGAGTACTGAAACACGTGCGTTCTACAATATGGATATATAAATATAATAAATCAAATATAGTATACATAAGTAATCGTGTATACTTCTACTTTGTAGCTCGTACCGATTCGCAAGTTTCACGTGATAGACAAACCCGAGAGAGCATGCTTTCCACTTGACATTAACATCTGAAACGCTGAGCACACAGCCTCTAACAAATTACCGCGTGTACACATACAACATGCATTTATCAGCTTAATTAGGTAGATATTTCTTATTCGCAGCGTAGGCGCTCTTCGATAATAACGACATCCCCTTCAGATATTTCGTTGATCCATTCATCATTGACGTGCGTGTACATAAATCCACAGATGCACTTTCGATAACGTACAAACCTACGTTCCATCGTCGTCATCGTCGTCGTCGTCGTCGTCGTCGTCCGCAACGATTGAACGTTCATTCCATTTGCGAGAACCGCTAAATCTGTGCCTTCGGCATGAGATATCGTTCAATCACTCTAGACTGCTTCGTTATCACAAAAATAAATATATGAGTGCCGTGGCTGTCTATTAATGTTGCTCAATATCGATGCTCTATTTGACATAGCGTCAGTAGTGGATTAATGATAAACTGATTAAATAAATAAAGATATGGCATTTCCTTCTTCTTCTTCTTTTTCCAAGGGGTCTAAAATTCCGTCGCTGCTGTGTAAGCGGCTTTATGCCTCTCTATTTAATCCTCTAAGTCAATCTAAGTCGTCGCGATCGAGCGAGTGTAACGTTACGAGCGAGGTAAGACGTGAGGTCAATCTGTCAGAATCACACGGGCCCGGGCTGTGACATTTATGAATATCGATGCGTGACGTACAACGCCGGGATTTCGCCATAGAGCATATTCTCCCGCGTCGTACACACAGGCGCGGATCTCACGACGCCAAGACGAATAAATCATCTCGCTGGAGATGCGGCGCGTACGCGCATCTGCATTCCACGGGAGCCTCTCGCGTGCATTAAGGCCGTCCCGATCGCTGCCGGGGTGTGAATGCGCACGTACAAGATACCCCGGCCTGCCACCTTTTTTATTTTTTATTTTTCACCTCGTCGCCGCCAGGCCTGGAACGAATTGGGACGCGATAATCGCGGCTGACCGTTGTAAAATAAGCGTAAAAGGAGAGATCGACCGAATTATCGTATAATCCGAGACCATTTTTACGCGATCACCGTCGCGGAACGGAGGCGAATAGAATCGCCTTTGAAGTTTCAAGGTTAATAATTACTCTCTTTTTAATAGGATAATCTTCATGGCAATTTATATTGCGGTTTATCTTCCATGTAAATCTGCCAGAGACCACGCTTTTACTGTGACGAGTGAAATGGTCGGAAAATAATTTTATGAGAAAAATGTCTAGACCGCGCTTTTATCGTGACGAGTGAGATGGCAAGAAAATAATTTTATGAGAAAAATGTCTACCTCTATTTCTATATTTGTACTATACATTTATCGAAATCGTCTAAATGGATACAGTTCTGACACAATGTATTGTAACTATATCAATAATAATATAATGTTTTATCCATTGACACTATTCTATTGTTCATTTTTTTTTTTACGGTACTTTTGTGCACAAAGAAAGAGTGAAGTCGTGATATATTTTTGATCGAGTACATGTTCGTTCGCCAGATAGTCACGACAGTTTTTTGTGAGCGGGACTGGATGCGAGTAACAAAGGTGGACGTTAATTGACAGGACAGAAGCGTCGTTGTTGATCCGAGTGCTCCGGGTCGCATAATTAATTATCGTCGATCGAGAAGGGCGGTAGCGCTGGCGAGATACAAAGCTTCTCTGGGGATCCCAGCCACACAGCGTGATCCGGTCGCGATTTTTGCCCGATCTCAAGGCGATCCGGTAATTATTCTGACATAAATGATACTGCGTCGTAAGAAGCCGATTCTACGAGTGGCGCACTAACTCGGCTAGCCTTTAAAATAGTCGCGCGATAATTGGGCATGTGCTGGGCTGCACTCTTCGTCCCATCTATACGAAACGCTTTGTCGTCGTTTAATCTCAGGCTCTCTTGCCTTGATACGCTGCTGAAAGAGACAATTTTCAACCGCGTTGAAAGAAAGGAATTGTAATCAAAAGGAATTAGGCTTTCAATTAAAAAGGCTTATTGCCATTATCTTTTACTTACGCAAATGTACGCGATTTATATTTCACACTTAGGAGAGAGGAAAAGAAAGCAGTAATAATCAATTAACATTGAGTGAATTCACGGCGAAATAAATGATTACGTTGTCTATTACAATTAGAAACTCTCGCGCAACTTTCTCTCATTGTCGCGTGTCGTATAGTTTCCAGTTTCATTTCCTCATATAGTCATATAGTTAACTTAGTTTCTGGAGTTAATAATGCAGTTTTATTAACTCGTCGAATCAATTACTTAAATCACGGTACGCCGCAATTTAATCGCCGCGCGGGACCCGCGGATTTAATTGTCGCGATACGATTCGCATTAACAGGAGGATTAGCGGGACAGTGAAAATGATCTTGGGGCTCCTTCCGGATCGACTGGATGAGCCGTCGACAACTTAATTGGTGAACATTACGTGACACACGTGAATTGCATCCAACCACGCTGCCGGAAATCATCGAAGAGATCGTTGGTGGAATCCATCGCGAATTATTCAGAAATGGCTCGATCGATCTTAATCGCGTCGTCGATAACCGCGCGGTTTATCTCCGTGCAATTAATTTCAGCGTGTCCGCCCGCTCGTAGAAAATGTCCAAGGCCGTTTTGTTGAACGCCAACCTAACGGCACGGACATGCAAATGTCAAGGAAATGAACGAAGATGGAGAGAGAGGTCTACTACCTCTCTCTGTCATCGATTTGTCCTTTCTTTTTTTTCTCTTATTTTCATTCTCTCTCTCTTCTTGGCTATTTCTCTGACCATTTCGCTCTTTTCCCAATATCCTGCCGTTAGTCAGGCCTTCTCGACCCCGGTAATGCGTTCTACCCGAGATGCCTCGCGTCCCAATTAGAAGTCTGATAATCGATTCCGGCTCCCATATGACCCGTAAAATGATGCGTCAGAATAAAAGAAAAATCGATGTTTCGCTTTGCAGAAGCGGGAACCGCACGCGGCCAAGATGGAGCGGTGGACCGTGTACGCGATGACGCTGCAGATCCTCGCCGCCATCGTTCGTGCTACCGAGGATTTTCGCCACATCTCGTACGAAGGTAAGGAGCTACTTGAACGGACGGCGATATTCATATCGACGATATTTTCATCTCGATATCGGATGTATATCGTCTTACCACAGATCTTATTTAGCTATTTGTTATATCTTTGAATTATACCTTCGACTTCTGTAATCACGCTCGGAGAGAGGAAAATCTCTTATCTCGTCGATTTAACGGATCCAATCGCGCAACCGCGTATGAAATCTGGTAGCCGATCGCCGTGACAGCTCATCGAGCCTTCGCGATTTATGCACGATTCGCGGAAATGGCGATCGAATCTTAAATCGCGCCCCCTGATCGTACAACGATAACCGCGTGCGTCGAGCGTCGATAATCTCTCCCGTGAAATCCCGTTAATTGCCTTATCGCTCAATTTAATTCGGAGTAACCGCGAGTCGATTACGCGCGCATCCGATAATCATGCGTCCGTTCGCGCGTTATCGATAAGAGGCGTATGTACATACATATATATACACGTGCGCGACGATCGCGGCGCAGCCGATTCGCCAAGTCTCGAGTCTCTAGCTCGGCTCGGTCGAACAGGATCGGCGAGTTTCTAGCCCGCGATTATCTCGGAAAATGAGAGCACTCCCACGGACCGCGGCAGAAATACACTTCATTCATCAAGGCGCGCATTATTGCGCCAGGTGCATTATCGGCGCCGTTAAAAATACCACGCCACTCTCAATTGGATCCGCGTAAGTAAGATCGATCGACCGCGTGCGTTCCCGCACGTAGCCGCCGCGACGGACCGCGGGATCTTCGATCGCGAATCGAGGAGATTTCGCACTTGAGTTTTGGCGGAAGACGTGGCCCGTAAATAATACTCGAAACCTTTCAATCGTTAATCGCTCTGTTCGACGTAACAGCTGCTTCGATGAATTCGACAACTCACTTGTTTATTTTTAGTTCATTTATTTGACAAGAATTCGATAATTCTCAATCGTTTTACTATATGTAACATTGCAATTTCGCAGCACTGGGTTCTGGCTGGGCTTCGAGTTTAAAGAAAGTTCGTTCGAAATGAACTGAAGAGCAATATTGCTGCCTGCTTCGCATTCTTTAACAGTTTAACTCACCGAGAGAGTATAATTTCTGGTAGTAACTTCGTAATTACGCGTCCGACGAAGTTCGAAGCCTCGAGTCGTCAAAGTGTCATTAACGGGAAAACGTTAAAGAGGAAGGATATTCTACGTATCGATAATGACGGATCAGCGACGAAGCGATCGAGATTGCCACGTGAAATCGTGCATAATCGTCAAAAGTAGGGTGAATTTCCTCTAGGAGAATAAATGCCCTCCAGCCGCCGCACGATTTCCGTCCCGGAAGACGGGCATAAATCCGCGGAGCGAGCGAGCGAGCGGGTCGAGCCGGCCTGGGACGTTTATGCAAATTTAATTTCGCCCATAACCGCTTCTCTACGACACGTCTACGTGTCAGGATAGGCATGGCTAATCGATAAAGGAGAATATATCCCCGGCTCGTATACATACGGTGGTGTCGCCGCGGCGCGCGCGGCGGTGTCCAAGATCGAGCCCATTAACATCTCGCAAAAATGTCGGACATTCAGGGCACTTATCGCAAGCAATGACCCACAATGTACAGTTACCACGTAGGCGAGCTCGCGCGGCTCGATTATCGCACACTTCGCGCGGCCCCGCGGAGAGAAAACGTAGATCGTGTTGAAGATGTGGGACGTATGGTCGCCTATATGGATGGAGAACAGACGCCACGCCCGACAAGCGGAAACCGCACGGAAAACCTCGTACCCCGGCCCCGGATTTAAATCTTAACGAGCTTAATGGATCGCTCCCCAGCTCCCGACGGCGTGCGGTAGCCCGCGTCTTCTTCACGGCTCGTCTCTCCAGCTTCTCTCTCTCTTTTTTTTTTTTCACCTAATAACATCTCGGGCTCTCGGAAGGCGAGAAGGAAGACGTGGAGGTGGAGGAATAGCTTGGCTGCGCAACCCGTGATTTCCATTTGCACGTAAAATACTTCCCGCGGGTCCCGCTCGGCGATGGCTTCGATGCCCGGCGGCCACGGACGATGCGACAGTCTCTCGCAATAATCGTGAGACCCGTATTAAGGTGGATCACGATTTCGTTACGGTTTCCCGCGCGCCTCTCTCGTGGTCGCGCTGTCACGTTTCGAGCCGCGCGCGGAATGCGGAATATGGCTGCAATTAAAAAATGCCTTCGTGTATCTCCTCCCGAGGTCGGTTAAAGCAATTATAATCTAAAATCATTGATGATTAAAATTTACATGTACATGTCATACAATGTAATATAAACAAAATTAACATTGTTAATTTTTCTTCAAATTTCTTTTGCTTGATAAAATATACAAAGTACCATATTTTACATATATAAAAGTTACTGTGTGCTGTAACGTTGCTTAAAATAGCGCGTATCGCCCATGAAAATTGTGCCGGTATGAAATCAAAGGTCGCACACTTTTTTTCTCCATTGGAAAATAAAAACTATCATCGTGTTTAGCTCGTATAGGCGAACGTACGGCATTGGCGATAGCCTCGGAATGTCGTTATGATAATTTGTGATCCTCTGCGGCAAACCATCCCGCTTCTTCGCAGAGAGACAGAACAATCGCCGACAAAACAACGGCACATATGCACGCTGATAATATGCGCGCGTAATGTAGGAGATATTTCGCTTTCCGTGAATCCGCGATTGCTTTCCGCTGCACAATCTGGCGTTCCCGGGGATTTAAATCTCGCTTAATAACGCTGACGGCATCGGTCGATACTGATATTTATTGCTGTTTGCGAAAGCGGCTGTTTTGATGCGGTTATTGACTAACAAAATGAAAGTCGTCTTTTAATACAAATTATTATTCAATTTAATTCAATGTTTATTGATCAATCGTGCAAAATATGTCTCTCTCCGTATATAACCGTGGAAATTACGTGATATATTAAAGCGTTAAAATAACAATTTTTTTTTAAATTAATGAAGTAGGTATACAAAGTGCGAAGTTTAGCAAATATTAACTTAATCAATCCGGATCTAATAAGCAAATACGCGGGCACGAAGTATAATTTATTCTCCGCTATATCTCTTTGCCTCTCTGTTATGAAATTCAATTGTACTGACTCATGCACTTTTCAAAACAAACGATTCGATTGTTGAGAGTTCCCCGCATGAGTTTTTAAGTCTTGGACTATGATAAATTCTCCCACTCATTCTGATTGCAGGCGCGCGAATAATAACCGCGATACCGTGGCTATACGGTCTCTCTGTTTCTCTCGCCAATGGATCTGTTCCTTTTTGTCCACTGTGTGGGTATCGTTGCGCGACTAGGCGTAGCAATTGAACACATTGTTAACGTTCAAAAAGTGATGAACGTTATTTATAACGGTATCGGATGGCTAATGCGCGGCGAACATCAACGGGGATCGATATCGGATCTCCGGAACGTCTTACGCAAGAACGGTTGCGCGAGAGAGAAAAAGTTTAGCGGGCAGAAGTTCGCTCGTTAAAACACCTCACACGATCGGCGTCAGGAGGCAACGACACCAGGTGTACACGATACGCCTGTACAGGACGTCGTGTTCCTGTAACGGTATTATTTGCACACTGTGTCTGGATAGCGATAGCCGAATACCCAAGTATGGTAGAATATGCATTGAGTAACTGAATACACGCTTCGCTTTGGAATCGCGACAAAAGATGTTAAGCACGAAAGAGCGCGCGGCAGCCGATTCATATTCGTCTCATTATTTTAATAATAATGCGTCGACTACGATTTTGAACAGAATAATTTATATCCTCTATTTTTTTTCAATAAAGAACGATGGATCCCGCGAGAAAATCAATTCCATTGAAATTAAAATCTCTATCCCCCGTATACTCGCTAACCTATAAATTTTGTAACGATGTAAAAAGTCCGGGTTCCCTCGAAGAACACGGAAGTGGAGAAAAGTTGTGCCAGTGTGAAGTGCAATTATATCACAGACGAGAGCGCCCCTCTTTCGTGGGGAAGAGACGCTATACGAATCTAATTAAATTCCGAACACACGGGAGGCAAAGACCGCGCGCAGATTGCGAACGAGCTTGTTAAGTGCCCTATTGCACGTCGAAAATGACAAAGCAATTCTCTTCTAATTACCCCCGGTATTATAAGGCTCGCCGAGGGTGCATTGTACCCGCGCCGTGGAAGGTTTGCTTTCGTTCCGCTCCTGAGAACCGCCGGCGATTGTTTGCGGTGTGTCCGTTCGATCGCGTCAATTCGCGAGGGAAACAGTCTTCAGCCGACCGTGGAAGTCCCCCCGGGTATCGACCGCAACGTCTCGATTACGGAAAGCGATCCGCTTAAGCTGCGATTACGCAATCGTACCCTTTCGTAACGCGTGTCTGTTCTCGCGAGAGCGTGTAAAAAATTTCACGAGAGCAGGCGTGCCCAAACACATATGTGTACCTTAGCAAATGATTTTTTTTTTGTAACGAGATAATACACTTTTTGCGAAATTAACGACCGCTCATTCGAGAGGTAAGTTTCAGCCGTAAGTCTATGAAGAGTGTGTCTCAATCGCGAGCACTAAATAACAACGTACGGAGCAATATACAACGAAGAGAAAATGAAATGGCAATTGTAGTGGAAAGAGAATGAAACGTTATGTAAGAAGGATATCGATTAGCTATAGGAAAATAATTCAAAATCGTGCACTAACTCGAACGGGTGTATAAGTTTCACTTTCTTTAACACGCAGCTGAATTATGTTTATTTAGAAAATGCTAAGATATTATTTAGCTAAATACTAATTAGCTAAATAATACTAATTTACTTAGCTAAAAAATACTAATAAATAAATAAGAGATATTTGGCTATTGACAAACCAAAATCGAAAATTAATTTCGATAAATTCTGCAAATTTTTAGGCTTTTGCTATTGCAATACTTTTTTTTGTAGGGTAGTGTAAAATCGTGGTATGATAAGTTTAACGGAACCTCTCGAAGGCTGATTTCCCCAATTAAAATTATCATCGATTAACGTCGAGATTTTCCTGCCGCGCTTCGCTCGCGCCCTTTTGCCGCGCGTTTCGCCGTCGCGCCACGTTACCCCGGGGGTTTATGGCGCATAAATTTATACTATTATAGCTGTGCTCTGTGTCGCGTGGCGTAGCGTAGCGTGGCGCGCGAGCTGGCGCCACCGATAATTACCGTTTTGCCGTTTACAGCTGCGTTTTGCGCGAGACCACCAGAAGGCCCGCCAGTAAACTGGCGCAGTTTCCGCCGTTGTGGCCCCTCGCGGCGACGCGAGCCACGATTATAACCGAGTCCGGCGATTATTTTCGCCAACGCGTAAAAGCAGAACGTCGTCGGTATTGGCAAGCAGCTTAGCTCGCAGCTATACGACTCGATCCCGATTTTCTCGCTTGCTTTTCTCTCCCTTAATTGCCGCGCGATGTCCACGGCTAAAACGAGGCTATCGGATCGACGCCTACGACACAAAGATGAAATCCCCGCTCTCTCCGTTCCTTTATTTTCATTCGTGCAGGCGACTCGAAAGCGCGGAGATGTCCCGCTGATTATCGAGGCGTGAATAAAAAGTCGTTTTATATACCGCCCCCGTGTGGACGACCGAAGGCTGCTGGAAATGAAGTGGGAAATGTATTCCTGTATGTGTGTGCATGTGTTTCTCGTTACGTACGACGTCGAAAGCAGAAATTCCATTTTGGCCGATGGCGCCTTATGAGAACGCAATCGGGTGTACTGATTTACTAACTGTACCGTTTCTGTATCACGCTTTTTGACATATATGGACTTGAAAGATGGAGCTTTCTTTCATCTTATACGTTTTCAACATTTACGATATTAATATTACTCATTGCGCTTACGCAACTATACGTGAATTAATCTCTAATGTATTGTTATTTTTGAAATCTTTTTGTTGCTTTCCTCTGCGTATTCCTCTTTATTTATTTTTTATTCCTTTTTTTTACTTGGTTTATATAACTTTTTTTGCTACAAATTTATTCATTTACAAATTAAAATGCATGCATGGCACGCAGG
This sequence comes from Wasmannia auropunctata, assembly GCF_000956235.1. Classification (NCBI taxonomy): domain Eukaryota; kingdom Metazoa; phylum Arthropoda; class Insecta; order Hymenoptera; family Formicidae; genus Wasmannia; species Wasmannia auropunctata. The sequence goes on from NW_012026889.1 coordinate 519,313, forward strand.
CTGCTCGCTTAATTTCAGAGACGCGCGAGGCACTGTGAAATTTATGGCGGAAAATCGTGCGCCGTCCGTCTCGAAAATACGAATGTACATGCGCGAGACTTCTCTCGCCGGTAGAACACACGTCGTGACATATTCACGAAGGTTTCGCGTCAAAGAGAAAAAGGGAGGCGGTGTAGCGATTTGTAAGGCGCCAAAACATCACGTAGACGGCACAAACTTGGAGGTCGTATTTGTCTGCAAGCGTGCAGTAGGTGAACTGTCACGTTTTAGCTGCTTTTAGTCGTCATGGAGATTAAATATGGTAACGCAAACGCGCGCGACGCGATACCAGAACTTTTCTAATATTTATGCAATTATTCATTATTCGTTTTTAAATAGTTACATAATTATTGTAATTAGTTTGGAGCATAAAACCGTCTTTGCGATATTTTTCCCCCTTTTCATTACTCGAACTTTCGCTCCGTTTCCTGCAGACATTCTATAACGTATAGAACTCAGTACTTCTTTTCTTACGGTATACGATTGTAAATCCACATCTTCCGTAATCTTGCACCAGGTTAAGGGTTAACATAGACGCTTCTTTAATAGTCTCCATATTTTAAATACAGCCCGCAAGTTCAGTTTAATCGCGGCTGCGCATCGCGCGCTCGTATATTCTCTAGGAACGAACTATGTTAAGCCGCAATTATCTCCCCATCTACAATCACGTACTGCTTTCTTCAGTTTATGCTGGATGTTTTCCACGCTTCGAGATTTTGTACACTTAGGAAATGAAAGTTAAGAAAGTTAAAACCGAACACCCTCCTCCCCCCCCCTCCTCCCTCGCCCCCTCTCTCGACTATCGTATAACTTCGTATTATGACTGAGTCGACAAGGCACACAGGGGATA
>NW_012026889.1:520221-528390 GCF_000956235.1 Wasmannia auropunctata
CCTTCTCCCTCGCCCCCCTCTCTCGACTGCCACTAACTAGCGCTACTTCTGTTCTCTTCACTTCCGAGGAAGGGAGTGGCTAAGAGTGGCTAACGCGACCGACGAGCCATACCGATAGGAGCAAGTGCCGTAAATCTCGGCGCAGCGTGGTAAATCACGTATTTATTCCCGCTCCGCTCCGCTCTTGTGGAAGCTCGCGAGGCTTTCCACGGGAGGACTGTTGTGCGCCTCGTGTACGCACGAGCCTCATTACGCGACGGGACGCGGCAGCGGCGGTCATCGATGCGTTCGCCATTCCGGCCGGGTAAGGTAAACGAGTACCTCCCAGCCATAGAAATGCGTATTGTTTGAGAGAACAATTTATTACCGGGAATTTGCATTTTTCTCGCGAACAACGATACAGAATATTCTTTTCATTAAGATATCGTTTATTTATACGTCGATGATTCCTTATAATATATTTATATGAAATATATATTTAAAAAATGTATTACTGTCTCTCTTAATATAGAAAGGTATCAAATAATTAACGTAACGGTTACGTATTACGGCTACATCTTGTTTTTATATTTTTTCGTCGCTGTCGACGATAGGAGCAGCGGTCTCTCGTGGTATTTGCCTTGCGCGAGAGAAAATTGCGACAATTATTTGCTTTCGAGAACGGGTTTCTCGAGTACGCCCGATATCGTTACGCTCATTTTGCATTAACTCTTTAAGTACGCTCATCCACGATCGCGATACGCGCACCTTTTATAAACCGGCCGAGGCCTTATTTAATACATAATTCTCCACTAAAAAACGACGCGCTTATTTACATATCGGCGGCGGCGGCGTGCGTTGCGAAAGAGACGAATATCTCGAGCCGCCATATATATACGCGTGCACTTTTTTTGATCAATTAGAAGTTTCATCCTTCTAATCGAGCGAACGATCGAGTGCTCGCGGCCTGTTTTTTTTTTTAACGTAAAAGACACAGCAAGGTAGCAACCGTCATGCGGTTTTACAACAAGCACAAGAAGAAATATGGAACTGCATCGATTACGGACTGCGTTTCGTAATAAAGGCCAGCATTACCATTAAATTATAATATTCATGTCGCCCGGCTCGAAACTATTGCGAGAAAATATATCATTGAATATCATATCGATTTCGCGATTCCGAACTCAGGCAGACGTAAAAAATTCCGTTTAGCTCGCGCGCGTGGGCAGGAGGTGGTTCGGCACGCGACGTAAGCGTGCTGCCGATCCAGAACCGATTCGCGCTCACTGCATCGCCTATCTATCGATTATCGAACCGTGCGGAATTCCTTCTTCTTTCTTTCGCGGCGCACACGCACAAAGCTATGCGCTCACCACGGCGCGCGCAGTTGCAGCCGACGCGGAGATCGCAGCGCGAACCGTTGCATTTGCACCGGGAATTCTCCGTTTTACGAGTTAAAGAATATAATTTGAATACATTTCATCTAGTATAAAATTCATATATGCCTAAGGCAATTAAAATATTAGAGAAAGGCAATTTAGTATCAAGAAGTTTACGGTTAAGGCAGTGAATTAAACGTTAAAAATAAGAAGTACCGTATATAGTATAAGACGCAGAAACTTTGCACCGAAACGCCCGTGATTTTTCAGACCGGCGCTCCACGCACTCGTAACCTCTGTTTTTCTAACGAGGAGAAATGAGGGAAGAACGAGAGAAAGGGAGACGAAGCCGGAGCCAAAGATAGAAAATCTTTCCGCGCGTGTCGCGCGTGGGCGACGCTTATGGCACGCGCCGACTCGCGCGCGCGCGCGTACGCTGCGCGAGTTTCTTCCTCCCCGCATGTCTCTCCACCGACTCCACCGAATGTGTGTTGTGCACCAGGGAAAGGTAATTCCTCTCCTCGCGGGTTCCTCGGGCTCTCCGTATCACACGCGGCGATCGTTCTCGCGGCGATCGCTGCTCTCGCACCCGCTTCGCTTTGCCGCCGCGATCGTGACGCCGTCTCTCATCCGTAGCACCGCTTTCTCGAATGCCGCGCGTCTCGTAACGGCGCTGAGTTTTCTCGCTGCGCGGTCCCGTCTTTTTCTTTGTGCCGTTTCGCGGATCGAGTAAGACGGGAATGCTTAGGCAGGCTCACAAGAGTGATTTATATCTTGTCAGTGTCAGAGGAGGGCAAGAAGAAAATGGAAATCTTTCGCTGTAACTTGATTAACTCTCGACCGGCATCGCGTCGCGTCTTTTATGAATTTCAGGATTTTAATCACGTGCCTTGAAGTGAGAGAATTGCGTATTTGTCTTCGGCGCGCACCACGTGCGTATATTGTTTAACTCCTTCTTCTCAAATGAGAGAATTTATGCATTCTATAAATAACTTCTTCCTCCCCGCGGGATAAATTGCCCATATCCAAGAAAGGCGCGAGCCTTTCGTTTCTTTTCTTTTCACCGTGTTTCTGTCTTCTGTGAGCGGTGTGTGCTTGCTATAATAGCTACCAATGTCCTGCGTCTGCCAGCACAAGCTCGAAGGCGTGCGCTTCCTTTCAGTGGGTGGATTTATAATCGCCACGGGTGGCGCGGTAGGAAACCGAGTTGATAAATTCGTTTGTAGCGAGTCCGTGGCTCGTCAAGCAACGGATGCCATACCAGGAACCGAAGAAGAATTTCCCCTTGTTCGATCTGTGTCATCATGAGCGATATCGCTTCAATAATTGCGGCTGGATATCATTTCGATCGCGACGGTAACTGTCAGCAGGTTTGATAATTTATTATTTCGAGACGTCATTTGCGCGACGAAGATACAAATTCAACCCGTAAATTTCTTGTAATATTCTATATATAATAGCGGAAGAATTTTTCAAAATGATTAGTGTTTATATTTTAATTGTGTATAAATTAAATATAACATTTGTCGATTTATGCGAAGATAAATTTGTTATTTTGATATATTTATTTCTTCTGTTCGTTGGAAATCTTAAAAAGGCGAAAGTTACGATGGGAATTACGAAAACGTGAACGTCGTAGTGTATATCCCATAATTTAATTTCGCCGAGCGTTTTCGCCTGGTCCCGCGCGGTGATCACGGAACATCAACGACTTAATGAAAGTAACGAACGCCGCGCGGGGGCGACCCGTGGGTTATAAAAATGTTTGTAACGCAATAATGGCGCGCAAGCAGCCAGTCCTCGTCGGGCGAGTCGTCGATGATCCTTTGTTTGGCACGCCTCGTTACTGATTACGATCGTACCTTTCTATCGTCTAGGATCGCCTAGGATCGGATCGGTTGTTAAAAGTGGCCTTCGCGGCCTTCGGCATCTACCTACGTCACTCGCGTACAAAAGCGTCTAATTGCGCTTTAATCGCGTTACGTCAGTTTTTCGATGATTATCGGAAGTTCTTTTTTTACTCAGCTGCGGCTCAGGTGCTTATAATGCGTTTCGCGAAACGGACTTCGTTAACACCTCCGTGCGTTCTCCGAAAGGAATTCGAGCCCGGGACGTTTGGAAAGCTAAAAAAGAAATCACTATTCTCGGAACGATGATTATCCATTATCCCGTATGACAGAATCGATATCATCCAATTGCCCGAGGCAATTTTCTTGAAAGCGTTCCCCCAGCGACCACGGCGTCTTCGAAATCCACGTTTTTCGAAATATTACATAAACGTTGCATAAAAGATTACGCATAAAAGGTTATATGCATAATCTCCCATGTTTCTCTTTTCGGAAGTTCTAAAAATAGAATAAGCGTGTATTATCTACAGAAGCAACTCACATACTTATTTTATTAAAATTATCACTTCAATTTTCCACGTTATATTAATATTTATCGGCCTTCCCTGAATATTTCATAAAGAATGCGTTTGCAAAAGTGCGCAAGATATTTTTCTCGTTCCTCGCTTTTAAGATTTCTTAAAAGGATGCAAATCTTCTTACGGAGAACGTACATTTTCCAATGCTAAGTTGCCAGAATCACTTCACGTCAACCTGTGGCGCGCTTCGTCGACACTTTGAAAGCATTCCTTCGAAGTGCACGCGAATCAAAAGCAACCGGGATGGAAGCCGAAAGGAATCGCCATTCCACGGCGTTGGGATAATGGTTATCCGTGGCGCGGCATGAATCGATATCGTTGGATCGTTCGAAGGGCGATTCTCTCGATTCGCGTTTAATGTCATCGCGCGAGTTGAGCCATCACGTAACTCGCCGGCGACGGCGCGACGCCTTCGCACGTGAGTGTCCTGGCTTAGCCTCGAATTCTTTATGTACATACAACGTGTAACGTGGACGAAACGTCGATCATCGTTGCCGCAAGCAACACCTTCGCGACTTGATTAAGCCACTCGGCGGAGCTGGCCGCGAGACGCGCCGAGGTCGCATCCATTAACATCTGGGTTTTACGAAACGCAGTGGTGCAAAATTCATTCCCGGCGCAGAAAACGATGAACGGATGAGCGGCAACGGTGCGCGAGAAAAATCATTCGATGCTATTTACACATGTAAGAGCAAATAAGGATAAAAGAATTGCTTCAAACCTCGCTCGCGTCAGGAGATTCTTCGGAGAAGCCACAGCTGAAGATTTCTCAATTCTTTGAAAAATGGATGCTTAAAAAGAACTATCTCTCAATAATAATCTCGTTGTTCCATAGATCAATTATAGCTATAATAAAAGTCGTCAAATGATTTCTTTAATTGGTTGTTGCACAATCTGCTCTTATTGTTAGTACTTTTTTTTATTGAAGGCAGAAAACAGATAGACGTAGCGAGTGAGTGTGTGTTTATGTTTCGTCTCATACCATATTGTGAAGTCGTTGTGACCATAAAGGCGATCTTGCGCGCGTTTTTTTACTACGTCGGGTATCCTCGCGGTATCGTCTGTCCCTCATCGCGAGGCGTGCCCACGTCCGACATGGACGTCCGTGTCTGCCTTCATGCGACTTACGAGAATAATCCGCCTACGCGATTTAATTTCGTCTTAAGGCGCGCACGAGCAAGAGTCCCGTCCGCGATAAATCGTTCCCGGGCGCAGCGGTTTTTGCATGATGAGTGTAATAGAAGGCTCCTGCGCGTGGCACCCCATGGTCGTTTCTACACGCCGTAAAGGCATTGTATGTCGCGGCCAACCGCAAGTGTGTGGAGCCAAAGATCTCTTTGGGGAGAGAGCTCGGCTAACCGCTCTTTCCCCACTGCCCCCGTCCCCGTTTTCCTGCATCTATTTTCCTGCACGCGTGTGCATGCGTATTTTATATATACAGCGCACCCATTTATTCTTTTATACAGCCCCCTTTTTTGTAGCCGCTTAAGAGTCGCTGGATTATATGGCCTTCTCCGTCTTAGCAAGCAGCGTCCTCTTAAGGAAAAAAAAACATCACGTACTTTGGAACGCCTAATTAATTACGTTGTATTTTGAAGCAAGAGGTATTCTCCGCTTTTAACCGGCGGCTCTTTAATACCCTTGTAAAAGTGCACTTTTTCACGTGCCTCATTTTTCCCTCCTCATTGACGCTTTCTAGATTATACAATGTTTTTAAATTAGCAGCTGGTGCTTTATTAAAATGTACCGGGTAATTTATTATCCTATAGTTTTAAACAGTGGCTAAACCTTCCTTGAATATTTAACTTCTTAATGAGTTGGTCTAAGAAAAACGCTCGATAAAGAAGCTTATTATCGTGCATTCGCCATTAATTCTTTCAAAAAATTGCATTTTGGACAAAAATCACTGCAAATTGACGATGCATGCCGGTCCGAACTGCAAAATATCTTCATATGAGGCATTATTATGCCACGTGCGAATCACGGAGAAAGTTTGACGCGTCGATCGAGAGAGCCGTGGACATATCCGAAAATTTTTACGGCCGAGGGCTCGATTAACGTGCGTCGCTAATAATAAAGGTGCAATCGAGCACGCTGAGTTCGTCGTAAAACCGTAATGATCGCCGGGCGCGCATCTGACCGTTAACGATCACATAAATGACGGCGGCAAGGTCGCGAAATCTGCAAGGCGCGCTGATATCCGAAGCGTCGTCGACCGCGCCGCCGATTTCTCTCACGGTAGTATCACGGAACGAGGTGACGGAGTATAGTACGTAAGTAATACTTGACAGTTTCTCGCACTCGCTCCCCCTCGCGATCACTTGAAGGGAAGGAAGATTTACGCCCGAGTCGCTAAAAACGGGCAGGGGCAAATGGGGTGAAGGAGATACGGACCCCATTCTTATGAAAATCGAGATATTTCCATGAATACGTTCTTACATCTCGTCACTTAACAGATACGTGATGATGAGCGTTACATTTCATATCGCGCGAAATGAAATACCTTCGGTGAACGGGGTGAACCTCGTATTTCTTCCTCTCGTCTTATTTTTCCTGTTTTTGATCAACGCGGAATTCGGATCGCTTCCCGAAGCATATTTCTTGACCGCGTCTATGAACCAACACCGATTCAGCTTTCGTAGATGTACGTCATATACGTACGTAGCCTAAGTGTATGAAAGTTTTAATAAAGTTAGCCTACGGATGAAATGATCCAAATAGACTTGGCCGTACCGGTTCCGCTCGTAAATTGAATTTCAAAACTCCGCGAATATTGCCGTGCGCCTTTCATCTACCTGAGCGTTCAGCCATCGTTAAATTTCCAATAGAGCGAGGTCGACGGCAACTCGCCCGCGGTTAACGAGAACCGATCTTATTCTCCGAGTAAGGGATCTCCGGACTGGAAGCCGCCTCGCCTGCACGATCGTCCGAGACTCCGGTAGAGCAGTGTGGCATCTCGGACGACCGTTCTCTTGGCCGTTCTTCTTGCTCGTGCTTGACTATCGTTTCGTGATTACGCCCGTCTTTTCCTTGCTCCCGTCGCTCCCCCTCTCCCCCCTTCGTCCCCTTGCTCCCCCCAGTCTCCTTTCTGTCCAGTTGATACCGCGCTTCTCTCTATTCTTGTTTCTCCGAAGCCCGTAGTGGTTCTCGGCACGAGCGTTAACGCGCCCATGGCAATTAACCTATTCAATTACGTCGTCGACGACGGCGACGGAAATGCTGCTTTGTCATAGCGCATATCGTGGTGAATGCGCTGCGGAGATTGCACGCGTAATAATGGGGAGCATGCGGTTTCGGATCTACGCTTTGTGCGCGTGTAACCGTGCGCGCTACTTTTTAGGGCTTTCCACAGCGCGGGCTCCTGTTACATATCGTAATTAATCATTCTTAACTGTCTACACTCGTGACCAAGATAGATTATCGAGGCACTCTTTTAAAGAGATCTCCGTGTCTAATAATATTGATCGGATAAAAAACAGTCAGTTAAGCAGTCAGAATAAATTAACGAGCAGATTGCATGTTGGAGCATAGATTGCCAATTATCTCCCTTACTAATAAATTATCTCTCGAATTTCGCGAATATTGTCTTCCTCACGCGAAGTTAATTATCCTGCAATAACGTTACAATAATGTTTCAATCAGTTTTCTTTTTCTAGTCCTGTGGCAACCTTTTTTAGCCCCGCGCTTTCCGGGAAATGTATGTCAACAACTATCGCCAGTAGTGTCAAAAATTATCACATTTCCGACAGTACGACACACATTTCCGCCAAGTGTCCACCAAGTGTTCCGTACTGGTGATAAAAGTAAAAATTGTTTTAAAAAAGTTAAGACGGAACAACTTTTGAAAATGATTCACTCGTGTTATATCTCGATCGGAATAAGCCGGAACTATCGCCAGCAGTGTCGAGAATTATCATAATATTTCGAGGAGTCAATCACTATAGGAATCAGTGTACATTTCTTTAGGAACATTGCTACACGAAAAGAACGATTTTGTCGAAAGGTCCAAAAATTTTACTGAATACAGATCTGAAAATAATTTTTTGTTGAATCATCAAAATAATTTATTGGAATGTTAACATGAATGCTGATAACATTGCTATAAAACGTTTTGATATTCTAGCAATCATTTTAACTTTCGCACAAAATTATTTTGATTATTGAACATTATTTTTTCAAATCTGGATCCAGCGAAATTGTTCTTTTCGTGTAGTATTGTGGTAATTCAGTTTATTTAATTATAAGCTTATGAAAGTGTGTTTTAGTTAATTTTCAAGTTTTAGTTAACCTACACTGTTAAATCTATAGTGTCAAATTTAGCCTTACTTAAGTCGTCACTGCTCCTACTTAATAAATAGTTATTTTTAACTAAAACAATATGGTTAT